>NC_066890.1:10903692-11051192 GCF_022985175.1 Labeo rohita
TGAACTTCTAAAATGTAGTTTAAATACAGCTTCAAATGATCCCAAATGCAGGAAGAAGGGTCTTATCTAGTGAAATGATCGGTTATTTTCATAAAAGTAATACAATTTAAATACTTTTTAATGTCAAACGCTCGTCTTGTCTTACTCTGCCTGGACTGTTTTTGTTCCAGTTCATGACAGTTAGTGTATGTCGAAAAACTCCCATCTCATGTTCTCCCTCAACTTCAAAATCGTCCTATAGCACTGTTTTACCTTTTTTGTTAAGGGTGTTTGATCTTCTTCGCATGTTCACGTTGCAAAGACTGTGTCAGATGTAGGATGATTTTGAAATTATTTTTAAAGTTGAGGGAGAAAATACGATTGGAGTTTTTCAACATACCCTAACTGTCTTGAGTCAGAATACACAGTTCAGGCAGCAAGACAAGACGAGAGTTTGAAAATAAAAAGTATTTAAGTTATATATTCTTTTTAATAAAAATAACTGATTGTTTCGCTAGATAAGACCCTTCTTCCTGGGCTGGATTCATTTATAACTACATTTTGGAAGTTCAAAATCAGGGCACCATATCAAACGCTGAAATGTTTTCTTCAAAAAACATAATTTCTTTACGACTGAAGAAAGACAGACATGAACATCTTGGATGACAAGGGGGTGAGTACATTACATGTAAATCTTTGTTTTGGAAGTGGACTTATCTTTTAAACTGTGAATACACTATTTTTTGAAAGTTCAAAGAGAATATTCCATTTCAGAATTTTACCACTTACTTAAAGGGGTCATCGGATGCGAAGTTCACTTTTTCATGTTGTTTGAACATTAATGTGTGTTGTCAGTGTATGTACAAATCTACCCTATAATGATAAAAATCCATGCAGTGGTTTTTAATTAATCTGTAAAAATAATATTCCCTTTTTCAAATTGAGCCGTTCTCAGATGCCTGTCATTGTGGTGTCGCACCCACAGAGGCCGCTCCCACGATAGTTGATTGATGTGAGCTCTTACGTCAGACCAGCTGTCACAGTCCAGTAACTTTACATGTCTTGATGCCAGAGCAGGGATGTAAGTTAGACAAGAATATCTCCGATTGAGTGATTGAGGTGTTGTGTTGCTGGATGTAATAATGAACATAGTGGTGGTCATTTACTCCCGACATCTGAGCCGCTGAAGATGCAGTAGATTACATTTGTTTGTGGGAATGCGCCTCCCAATGTACATATATCCATCTATGTTCATGCGAATCATTCATGATCCAGCTTCACTTACAGCAGAAGTGAGTATAAGGGTTTTATTATGAATCTTTGCGATCGCCTTTCCTTCTAACGTGGTAGTTAGCAAGTTTAGCGGCTAAACGCGGCTAAAGTAAACAGGCTCGTCACTCCACAGAGAGAAGAGAGGGGCGGGGTGAGCAGAGCTCATTTGCATTTAAAGGAACAGCCCCTTAGAATGAGATGATTTTTGCAGAGCTGATTTTGGCAAGGTAAAAAGGGTGTTGTTTTACACAACCATTGAGAATTTTTAATCAAAGTATATTAGAGACCTTTCATTAAGACCCTAAAGAATCATATCAACTTGTGGAAAATGGGCATCCGATGACCCCTTTAACAATTAGTGAGTGCTAAGTAGTAGCATTCAAAAACGTTCCATGAACAATGTATACATAAAATTTTTTGTGCTAACATTTTGATAACATTATTAAAGACCAGATCACTTTGAACAAATATTCTGTCAGCGTAAAAGAACCTTACCAGAATGTTAGCCAAAGTTCTGAGAACATTTCCTGGTAGCTGGGTAATAATGCCATTTAGGCACTGTGATCAACTTCATAAGTTCGTAATATATCAAATTTCATCTTCTAAGCACAAAGCTACTTCCTGGGAATCTGTAACCATGAAGACACTATCAAACATATTCTACACTGACAGAAAACAAGAGTCTCTCGTTATCTGTCTCTGTAGAACTGCATGGCACACATAGTTTGATAATTTGTAAATTAGCTACTTTGAGGTTTGCTGGAATTCAGAATCCACCCATTACCCATAAACGTTCCATTCTACAAACAGAAACATAAAAGCACTAATACATTTTTAATATTCACACAAACCAGGAAATAGGAGATACACAGGTTTCTTCACTCCTCTTCAACTGGACAGCTAAACAATCAGAAAGAAATTTGAACTGGTCATTTACACTGACTTCTGTTTCATACTGTGCGTCTCTGTTTAGGATACGAGCATCCATGCAAAATAAAAGTATTAATTTCTATAATTTCTAAAACTTTTAAATGGTATTGGGTATAATGTTACAAAATCTTTTTATTTCAGATAAATGCTGATCTTTGGATCTTTATATTCATCAAAGAATCCTGTTAGAGTACTGTTTTGAACATTGATAATAATAATAATAATAATAATAAATGTTTTTTGAACAGCAAATAAACATATTGGGATGATTTCTGAAGGATCATGTGACTCTGAAGACTGGAGTAATGATGCTGAAAATTCAGCTTTGATCACAGGAATAAATTACATTTTAAAATACATTCAAAAAGAAAACAGTTATTTTAAATAATAAAAATATTTATAAAATTTTACAGTTTTAGCTGTACTTTGGCCCAAGCTTCCCTATTACTATTGCTTATTGTTAAAATATCTTATTCTTAAATATTATGCTTCCTGATTATATTATATTATATATTACACTACTATCATACTCAGTATTAGACTTGGAGAGCAAAATAAAATTAAATAAAGCATAATAATAATAATAATAATAATAATAATAATAATAATAATACTTTATAGTAGAAATGGCATAAATAATTGTTACACTGCATTGCCCAGGTAAAAATAAAGTACACTTGAATTCCCTTAAAATATACTTACACACCAGAAAGCACATGTGTAGTACATTCTTAATAAAATTGCAAAATTAATACACTATAAAAATACTAATTAAAAGTATATTTTTACTCAAGTAGTACTTCAATGCAATTCCAAAAGTATACTAAAAATAACTGCTATTTAAATTGATTTTTAGTACATTGAAATAAAGTATACTACCGCAAAAATATATAGAGGACTTTTATTAGTGTATTTCTTAAAAGTGAGCTTCGATTTCTTTACAAATATTTTATATAGTTATCCTAAGTTTAAATTAAATTATATATTAGTAATGTAATAGTTATAAGTACATTTTCCCAACTGTGCTACTTAAGTACAGTTATATAAATAAATTCCCTAATTAGCCCATACCCCCAGTTTTGGGGTCACGGTTCAATACGAGTTCGGTACAAGAAATTTTTTTATTTTATTTTGAACAGGCATTAGTGCTACACACATGGTCAGTTGTTTTGTATAATTGGATTGGATTGGATTGTATAATTTCAAGCAAAAACAGAACAGGACTGACTTTACATTTTTAGATTATTCTACATAAGACACCTGCACAAAAAAATAAAAATAACTAAAATAAAATAGCAGATGGACTAAATAAAAATGCAGATTTGCTGACAGCAGGTGGCGCTTATGGAACAGCAGCAGTACAGAGTTTCCTTGGTTACCACTGTAAACAAAGCAGCTGTGCTTTAAGAAGTCCACTTCCAGAACAACAATTCACAGATAATTTACTCACCCCCTTGTCATCCAAAATGTTCATGTCTTTCTGTCTTCAGTCGTGAAGAAATTATGGTTTTTGAGGAAAACATTTAAGGATTTTTCTCCATATAATGGACTTCATTGGTGCCCCGATTTTGAACTTCCAAAATGTAGTTTAAATGCAGCTTTAAAGGCTCTAAATGATCCCAGCCGAGGAAGAAGGGTCTTATCTAGCTAAACAAACGTTGATCACACTACAAACAAGACAAAACTATAATGCTATAAGAAACAGAAAAGATTAATTCATTGTTTACCTGGGTCTTTAGTCTATGATTGGCCCTCCTCACCTCTTATCTCACAAGTTTATGGGTTTGAGTCGTTCGTTCATCACGTGACAGCCCCATAAGATGAACCAACGACTCAAAAACCCCGAAGACTCGAAACAGGTGAACTAATTCCAGTACAGAACCTAATAGGATGTTGCGCATATGCGACTGAACGAATCACTCCCCGAGACGACTTGTTCTCCCCGAGTCACATTAAAGATTTGTTCAAAATGAACGAATCGTTTAAGAACGACCCATCACTAATTCGTAGTGTCGTGGACGCGCATCCCAGAGCCTGTGCTACACGAGCTTTTGTGCTTAAAAAGTATACACATTTAAAAAAAAAAAAAAAAAAAAAAATGGCAGATCATTTCACTAGGTAAGATCCTCAGCTGGGATCATTCAGAGCTGTTTGAAGCTGAATTGAAACTACATTTTGGAAGTTCAAACTTGGGGCACCAATGAAGTCCATTATATGGAGAAAAATTCTGAAATGCTTTTCTCAAAAACCATAATTTCACTACGACTGAAGACAGAAAGACATGAACATCTTGGATGACAAGGGGGTGAGTAAATTATTTGTAAATTGCTGTTCTCGAAGTGGACTTCTCCTTTAAACACTAGTTTAATAGGCATTATATGGAGGTAAGAGGAAAAGAAAATGCCATCGAAACATTTCTGAAGATGGTCAGTTCTTCTTATATCCCCCACATATTTGTCTTCCTGTATTTTAAGCATTGCGAACAGTGAGCTTGATCTGCCTGGTACCCTTTATGAAAATGAACCATGGTTTTGCCACACTAACCATAACTTAACCATGGTTTTGTAGTAAAGCTGTGGTTATATAAATGGTAAACAATACATTAAAAAACATGGTTACTGCACTTTACGCTACAACCGTGGTTAAATTTTCATAATTTTCAGACTTAAATTCTAGACAAGAAAAAAATTTCACACAAATTACATTTTGGGAAATGACTGCAATCCAGTTTGTGTGAAAATCCGGAACAGAGATTGACCAAAGTAAAACTAAAAACCAGTTCTGATTCATGGCTGGTCGACCAGTTTGTCTCTAAAACCCAAAACTTTCCCACACAGCTGATATTTTCTTCTATTTACAGACTTAAATTCAACACACACACAAACAAACAAACAAAAAAACAATATTTTGGGAAACTATTGCAGTGCAGTTTGTGTGCAATTCTGGAATAGAGATAGGCCAAAATAAAACTAAAAACCAGTTCCAATCAGTGTTGGCAACTTCTTTCAATGGAAAGTAGCTAAACCCTGCTTGAAAAGTCGCTAAATGTCACTAGATTACGTCACATGCTAATTAGAATATTCATGACATAAGTGCACCATATATTATCTTGCCTCTTTGCTTTAGGACTAAAGCGTTTTAGGACTAAAACTAGCTCCTAAATCTGTGAAATGTTAGGAGCAGTGGAGAGGACTCCTAAGTCACTAAGATCAAGTCCTAAAACTATCCTAAAATGGCTGTTGCCGGCTATCTGCCTCGGAACAGAAACATCTTAGAAACATTTGATGATAATGAGCTTTTAAGAAGGTATGGTCCTAATCGCGAAGGTATTATGACTGTTGCAGAACTTGCAGGGACGCAGTCACTTCACCAGTAAATAGAAACAACCCAACAATCCACAGATCAAGGTTTTGACAACCCTCGAATGGCAGCTCCTTATGAATGCAATAAATATTATAATGATTTTAATCTGCAATAGCATAACAAGGTTACATGAAAACATTATGTTCAACTTGAAAATAATGTCCGTTTACCTGTAGCTGTTGTTTGTTGCTTGAATTCTGCGATCTCTGCCTTTGCCTGACTTTGCAAAGAATACCAGCGCTTTTCACAGTCATCTTTGCTTCTGGGCAAAAGTGTGCTGCATTTATTTGCACACATATATTTTCCCACACATCTTTTTTTAGTTTTTGGGGTTATCCTAACTCCAAATTTTCCCTTGATTATATCCTTGTTTTCATGAACAAGTTGGGCAAGAAGTAAGAGTTGTTCTTGCATCCAGTTTGGTTTTCTTTTACGTTTACATGCCGTCAGCCATGATTATTCTACCCTGTTAATTAAAAGGCTGTTTATATGCATATCCGCTAACTGTATAGGAGGAGCGCACATGTTTGAAGACATACATGTTTAATTAGTGACACTTAGCCTGTGTTTTAAAATCTTTATTTTAATATGGCAACATTTTTATTTTAAAACCTTGATTTGAATATGATATAATGCATGTTACATTATTTCTATGAATAAATGTCTGACAGAGACCCCTCCCCTATCAGCCAATCATTGTGTGCATAGTTAATAAGCATGTCGACATCATTCATAGCAACGAGGTCAACCCCGCCCTTACTTTTAGCTTAAGACTTCTCTCTATTCCTTAGTAAAAGTTTGTCTCAGCAGCTTTGTGAATAGGTTTTAAGAGAAAACTCTTAGCTAAAAACTTTTACTGCTATTTAGGAGAACTTTTAGTGGTAAGATAAAATGTTTTGTGGTTACAGGCTCTGATCATGTGTACATAATGTAATGACATTAAACTCATTTTTAACATGATAGTTTTATGCTTACGTGTACTATAATATTATGTTATTAGCCCTGAGATAAATGATGCCAGTGAATAAACACATAGATATGCATATTTTGTTTGTAATCCAAAACAGTTTAGTGCTAGTATTTTTGTTAAGTGAGTTAGAGGGTTTGGGTTCTAAACCGCCATCTCATGAATTTTTTCAAAAAAAGTGGTGGGGACAAATCGAGCCTTGCAAAAAGTGTCCCACCCATCCCACCTGTAAATTATGCCTATGAAAATAAGTTAAATGTGAAACACTAACACAAGCAATTATGAGAAATATTTTTATTACAGCAGTCTTCAACAGTAAAACCAATGCAATAGTGTTAAAATGTACAGTTTCACAAACTTTCTTGCAGAAGTTTTCGTCCTTTCCAACGCTGGTCGTGATTTCTCTCTAAGAGTTATTTGCCATCTGACTATTTCTGTGATCATGCAGTGATGGATTATAGGGGCATGTTTGTACAGGCGTACCTGTTCAGCCAAAACACGCGAACAGTTCACTCGAGAAGCCGTGCACTCCGCCACGCGAAATGGTTGATTTCACAAACCCAAGCGAACTTGCGGATGCGTATAAATCAGTGTTTACGTTGCACAGATTTAGGAGCTAGTTTTAGCGCTAAAACGCTTTGTGAAACACTCTTTGAGCAAAAACTTAGGAGTCCTAAATTTAGGACTGGCACACCCATTATTTTTAAGATTTTCTCCTAAATCGGCAAGTTATGAGCTACTTTTAGCCTTAACATGTTTTGTGAATACGGGCCCTGATGGTAAACTTACATTCGACCACATGCCATCCTCTACAAGCAATCTCTAAAAGAAGATCAAAATTAAAAAAGGTTTTGTCCATTGAGCTGTCCAAGTAAATTTGGACAGCTGTAATTACATTAAATCTGTAATTACAAGGAATACTTGTAGGCACAGTTAAAAGTTTATTTTTTTGAGTCTTGTACTTTTTTCATTATTGAATGTGAAGAATTATTTGTGTTATGTAATATGTAATACTGTGTGAATGTTTCATTTCTGCACCCTTCAGTGTAATTTCAGAAACAGATTGTTTTCTATTCGTGTTAGACTTGCTAGACAACTAGATGCCTTTCCAGATAGTAAGTAAAAAATGTGAAATGTTGTAAATGCTGATTTAACATGCTAATGTGCCTGCTTTTCCCTGTAATAATGCATGACAAATCATATGCATTTCTGTAAATATGCTTACTCAAGACCATTTCATTCACATTATTAATCTGATTCTTAATATGCAGTGAGAAAAATCTGATGCTGATTTATAGGTGCTATGATATATTTAAATACACTGTAAATACATTTATATTTTTAACTTCCACATCTCTGGCAATTACTCCCTCTGACCAACATTGTTACTTAAAGTAGGCTGATCTCAGAAATAGGACAAATAGTTCACCTAAAAGTGAACATTTGCTAAACATGTACTCACCCTCAGGGCATCCAAGATGTAGATACGTTTTGGAGAAATTTAGCGTTATATCATTTGTTCAGTTGACCTTCATCTTGGATGGCCTGAGGGTGAGTAAATGTTCATTTTCATGTGAACTCTTTTTATTGTGATCTTAAATTTGAAACTTACACCAAATATGTGTGTTTACACCTATCTAATGAGGACGAAGTTAGTATATGTTGGGAAGTGACACTTGGTACCAATCATTGTTTAAAAACTTGGCACCTTTCCAAAGAAATGCTGATTAACCAGAGTCAGTTTCAATTTCAATTTTGAGAAACCTTAATAAACTCACTGTTGTCTTATGATGAGGCAAAGTAAATTTCCTCCTCATGTTTACTTGCATTTAAGTCTTGCATCCAGATCTCGTCTACTTCATCAAGATTATGAAGAAACATAGATGACAGATTATAATTACAAGATTATAGATTAATCTTTTCATCCACTCTTAAATAACTAGAGCACAGATACAAACAATAGAGTGTTACCAGTAACGATTAATTACTGTACTTGTTTCCTCATACTGAAATTTTGTCGTAAGTCACTGACTTAGAACGTATTGTAGCTGTATGCAAAATCTGTTTTGCACTATATAACATTGTTTTCCAGTAAAATCATTTCTGAATTTATAGCTTGCTGCACATTTCATTTACTTCACAAAATACTTAGTGAAGAAACTTTTGAATGAATTAGTTTTTTAATGTGTAGCTATTGGTATTGACATATATATATAAGTTAAAGAACTGAGACATAAAATTAACAGGTTTCACAAACATGTGATGATCAGACTGACAGAAATGGAATAATGAGCCCCCCTTTTTTATATAAAAAAAAAAAAAAGAATAAAATTTCACTGAACTCTAGTGACTCATTCTGAGAACCAGTTATATTAGTACAAATTAATGGGTGGGCGGAGTTTAAGGACAAGTTTTAGTTCGATGCCAAACACATCAGTCTTCAGTCTTTCTCCATGTAGAAGTAGAGGATTATTCCTTTAGTTTGCATTACTCATGTCAGGTTGCTTCTCCGAGGTCATTTTTCTGGTTTGATGTTTTGGTAGCAAAAAACTCACAAGATGTTTCGATTTATGATATTTATTGCATTGGCTTTACTGATTGGTAGATTAGTACCATCAGGTAAGATGTCTATTTAAATCTACATATTAATCTGCAACTAAAGCATTAAATATGTATGCGTATATATATATACACTACCGTTCAAAAGTTTGGGGTCAGTAAGACTTGTAATAGTCTTTAAAGAAGTCTCTTATGCTCATCAACGCTGCATTTATTTGATTAAAAATATAGAAAAAAAAACAGTAATATTGCAAAATGTTTTTACAATATAAAATAATGTTTTTTATTTTAACATACTTTAAAATAGAATTTATTCCTGTGATGAAATGCTGAATTTTTATCAGCTGTTACTCCAGTCTTAAGTGTCACACGATCCTTCAGAAATCATTCTAATATGCGGATTTATTATTAGAATGATCAATGTTGGATAATGTCAACAGTTGTGCTGCCAAATATTTTTTGGAACCTGTCATTTTTTTTTCAGGATTCTTTCATGAATAACAAGTTTAAAAAGTACAGTGTTTATTCAAAATATAAATATTTTATAACAATGTAAATTATTTATTATTAACTTTTAATAAACTTTTAATTATTAACTTAATACATCCTTGGTGAATAAAAGTATTAATTTCTTAAAAAAAAAAAAGAAAGAAACAATAAAAATGTACTGACCCCAAACTTTTGAACGGTAGTGTATATATATATTTTTATTTGTGTGTGTGTATATTGTGTATATTGCTAAATTATTATTAAACTTTTATACATTCAGTGTAATTTATATAACTGAATTATATCAGGGTCACAAAAATGTTTAAACAAAATTTATTGTGAGATATCTTCATACAAGGTGTATCAAAAATGTTTAATAACAAAAATATATTCTGATATATCCTGATATGATTAGGTTTATTTAGAATTATAAAATATCTCTGTTAATACTTTTACCATTTCTGAATAATTCATGTATCATGTATTTTTGTCAAACATATAAAAAAATAAATAAATAAATAAAAAACTAAATTACTATTGAGTTGTCAGTCCCAGGTGAAAAAGTGCAGTTTAATAATGTACTGAAAGTGCTATATTTTCATGCACTAATTTTGTCGTTAATATACTAAAAATAAAATGTGCTTTTAAAATACTACCTCTGTATTTAAAAAAATGTATTTAGTTACCATTTGGAGTACATTTGAGTGTACTAGTGTATGATGGGTTCAAGTGTACTACAAGTGGTAACTAAATACAATTTTAGAGATAGTATGCTAAAAAACAGAAAGTTTAAGTTTATCTTAAGAAGTACTACAGAATCATTTTTAGTATATTAAGTACAAAATTAGTGCGTGAAAATAGAGTAAGTGAAAGTGCACTTTTTTTCACCTGGGGTTACAAAGGAATTTAAATCATGCGAAGAACCTAACCCTAACACTGCAAATTCCAAATATTTTGCATTTATTAATCTGTTAATCTGAAATTAGAGTACTCTGACCAGTTTTTACATAGTAGAATGAAAAAAAAAATGAAATCAGGTTTAATATATCTCTGTGCTTCTATCAAAACTTTGGCCCATTTTCAACTAGCCCAACACTGTAATATTGGCTTAAACTATCAAATTTTTCTGTTTGCCTGACCGGAGGAAGACATTGGCTAGTGTTCTGGAAACCGGTTTGTCATTATTTCTGCAGTTTTGATGTCAAAATTAGCAGTATTCCTCTTTAGTGTTCATAATACAAACAAAAATTGTGTGACTCACAAAACATGTAGGATTATATTAAACACAAGTAGGTGACCTTTAATTCAGCAAGTTTATCTGTGCCTTACAAATCAACTCTTGTTCCATAATTATAATAATAATCATAATTATTTCTTAAATTATTTAATAATTACGCATCATGTTATAAAACAAACTCCCCAGTAAAGCCTAAAAAAACAAAATACTTCCTGCAAATACAAACAAATCTTGTAATGCAGGTTATTTGGATGTCAGTGCCAGAAAAAAAAAAAAAAAAACACTCACAGATGAACATGACACAATTGTTACACTGCTTTGTTAGAGTGTCCACCAATGGATCTAATTGACTTGTTCAAAAAAGTAATCCAAACACTGAAAAAAATTCATTTATAGGTCAGATGAAAGTCACTTCAATGTTTGCTTTATTTACACAAAAGGTTACTGTTCTCTGGCATCTCTAAATGTTTTTTCTTTCTTCCATTTCATCTACTAAAGTCATGCTGCTTAATTTTCATTTACATCATCAGATGCACAAACATCTGCACCAACTACAACAGCATCTACATCTGAATCAATGACACCAACTGAAACAACTGTAGTTCAACCAACAACTGAAACCAGATCTACACCTGTAACAGGAACATCAACTATCGTAACATCTACATCTGAATCAACTACAACAGAATCAACTACTGTAGTTCAGTCAACAACTGAAACCACATCTACACCTGTAACAGGAACATCAACTATCATAACAACTACATCTGAATCAACTACAACAGAACCAACTACTGTAGTTCAGTCAACAACTGAAACCACATCTACACCTGTAACAGGAACATCAACTATCATAACAACTACATCTGAATCAACAACAACAGAACCAACTACTGTAGTTCAGTCAACAACTGAAACCACATCTACACCTGTAACAGGAACATCAACTATCATAACAACTACATCTGAATCAACGACAACAGAACCAACTACTGTAGTTCAATCAACAACTGAAACCACATCTACACCTGTAACAGGAACATCAACTATCCTAACATCTACATCTGAATCAACGACAACAACAGAATCAACAACTGTAGTTCAATCAACAACTGAAACCATGTCTACACCTGTAACAGGAACATCAACTATCATAACAACTACATCTGAATCAACTACAACAGAACCAACTACTGTAGTTCAGTCAACAACTGAAACCACATCTACACCTGTAACAGGAACATCAACTATCATAACAACTACATCTGAATCAACGACAACAACAGAACCAACTACTGTAGTTCAATCAACAACTGAAACCACATCTACACCTGTAACAGGAACATCAACTATCATAACAACTACATCTGAATCAACGACAACAGAACCAACTACTGTAGTTCAGTCAACAACTGAAACCACATCTACACCTGTAACAGGAACATCAACTATCATAACAACTACATCTGAATCAACGACAACAACAGAACCAACTACTGTAGTTCAATCAACAACTGAAAACCACATCTACACCTGTAACAGGAACATCAACTATCATAACAACTACATCTGAATCAACACAACAACTGAACCAACTACTGTAGTTCAATCAACAACTGAAACCACATCTACACCTGTAACAGGAACATCAACTATCATAACAACTACATCTGAATCAACAACAACAACTAAACCAACTACTGTAGTTCAATCAACAACTGAAACCACATCTACACCTGTAACAGGAACATCAACTATCATAACAACTACATCTGAATCAACGACAACAACAGAACCAACTACTGTAGTTCAATCAACAACTGAAACCACATCTACACCTGTAACAGGAACATCAACTATCATAACAACTACATCTGAATCAACAACAACAACAGAACCAACTACTGTAGTTCAATCAACAACTGAAACCACATCTACACCTGTAACAGGAACATCAACTATCATAACAACTACATCTGAATCAACGACAACAACTGAACCAACTACTGTAGTTCAATCAACAACTGAAACCACATCTACACCTGTAACAGGAACATCAACTATCATAACAACTACATCTGAATCAACAACAACAACTGAACCAACTACTGTAGTTCAATCAACAACTGAAACCACATCTACACCTGTAACAGGAACATCAACTATCATAACAACTACATCTGAATCAACGACAACAACTGAACCAACTACTGTAGTTCAATCAACAACTGAAACCACATCTACACCTGTAACAGGAACATCAACTATCATAACAACTACATCTGAATCAACAACAACAACTGAACCAACTACTGTAGTTCAATCAACAACTGAAACCACATCTACACCTGTAACAGGAACATCAACTATCCTAACATCTACATCTGAATCAACGACAACAACAGAACCAACTACTGTAGTTCAATCAACAACCGAAACCACATCTACACCTGTAACAGGAACATCAACTATCCTAACATCTACATCTGAATCAACGACAACAACAGAACCAACTACTGTAGTTCAATCAACAACTGAAACCACATCTACACCTGTAACAGGAACATCAACTATCATAACAACTACATCTGAATCAACGAATCTGAATCAACAACTGAACCAACTACTGTAGTTCAATCAACAACTGAAACCACATCTACACCTGTAACAGGAACATCAACTATCATAACAACTACATCTGAATCAACAACAACAGAACCAACTACTGTAGTTCAATCAACAACTGAAACCACATCTACACCTGTAACAGGAACATCAACTATCATAACAACTACATCTGAATCAACCACAACAACTGACCAACTACTGTAGTTCAATCAACAACTGAAACCACATCTACACCTGTAACAGGAACATCAACTATCATAACAACTACATCTGAATCAACGACAACAACAAAACCAACTACTGTAGTTCAATCAACAACTGAAACCACATCTACACCTGTAACAGGAACATCAACTATCATAACAACTACATCTGAATCAACAACAACAACAGAACCAACTACTGTAGTTCAATCAACAACTGAAACCACATCTACACCTGTAACAGGAACATCAACTATCATAACAACTACATCTGAATCAACGACAACAGAACCAACAACTGTAGTTCAATCAACAACTGAAACCACATCTACACCTGTAACAGGAACATCAACTATCATAACAACTACATCTGAATCAACGACAACAACAGAACCAACTACTGTAGTTCAATCAACAACTGAAACCACATCTACACCTGTAACAGGAACATCAACTATCATAACAACTACATCTGAATCAACGACAACAACAGAACCAACTACTGTAGTTCAATCAACAACTGAAACCACATCTACACCTGTAACAGGAACATCAACTATCATAACAACTACATCTGAATCAACAACAACAGAACCAACAACTGTAGTTCAATCAACAACTGAAACCACATCTACACCTGTAACAGGAACATCAACTATCATAACAACTACATCTGAATCAACGACAACAACAAACCCAACTACTGTAGTTCAATCAACAACTGAAACCACATCTACACCTGTAACAGGAACATCAACTATCATAACAACTACATCTGAATCAACAACAAACAGAACCAACAACTGTAGTTCAATCAACAACTGAAACCATCTACACCTGTAACAGGAACATCAACTATCATAACAACTACATCTGAATCAACAACAACAACTGAACCAACTACTGTAGTTCAATCAACAACTGAAACCACATCTACACCTGTAACAGGAACATCAACTATCATAACAACTACATCTGAATCAACAACAACAACAAAGCCAACTACTGTAGTTCAGTCAACAACTGAAACCACATCTACACCTGTAACAGGAACATCAACTATCATAACAACTACATCTGAATCAACTACAACAGAACCAACTACTGTAGTTCAGTCAACAACTGAAACCACATCTACACCTGTAACAGGAACATCAACTATCATAACAACTACATCTGAATCAACACAACAACAGAACCAACTACTGTAGTTCAATCAACAACATCCACATCTACACCTGTAACAGGAACATCAACTATCATAACAACTACATCTGAATCAACGACAACAACTGAACCAACAACTGTAGTTCAATCAACAACTGAAACCACATCTACACCTGTAACAGGAACATCAACTATCATAACAACTACATCTGAATCAACAACAACAACAGAACCAACTACTGTAGTTCAATCAACAACTGAAACCACATCTACACCTGTAACAGGAACATCAACTATCATAACAACTACATCTGAATCAACAACAACAACTGAACCAACTACTGTAGTTCAATCAACAACTGAAACCACATCTACACCTGTAACAGGAACATCAACTATCATAACAACTACATCTGAATCAACAACAACAGAACCAACTACTGTAGTTCAGTCAACAACTGAAACCACATCTACACCTGTAACAGGAACATCAACTATCATAACAACTACATCTGAATCAACAACAACAGAACCAACAACTGTAGTTCAATCAACAACTGAAACCACATCTACACCTGTAACAGGAACATCAACTATCATAACAACTACATCTGAATCAACGACAACAACAGAACCAACTACTGTAGTTCAATCAACAACCGAAACCACATCTACACCTGTAACAGGAACATCAACTATCATAACAACTACATCTGAATCAACGACAACAACTGAACCAACTACTGTAGTTCAATCAACAACTGAAACCACATCTACACCTGTAACAGGAACATCAACTATCATAACAACTACATCTGAATCAACAACAACAACTGAACCAACAACTGTAGTTCAATCAACAACTGAAACCACATCTACACCTGTAACAGGAACATCAACTATCATAACAACTACATCTGAATCAACGACAACAACAGAACCAACTACTGTAGTTCAATCAACAACTGAAACCACATCTACACCTGTAACAGGAACATCAACTATCATAACAACTACATCTGAATCAACAACAACAGAACTATCAACAACTGAAACCACATCTACACCTCAATCAACAACAACTACATCTGAAACCACATCTACACCTGTAACAGGAACATCAACTATCATAACAACTACATCTGAATCAACAACTGAACCAACTACTGTATTTCAGTCAACAACTGAAACCACATCTACACCTGTAACAGGAACATCAACTATCATAACAACTACATCTGAATCAACGACAACAACAGAACCAACTACTGTAGTTCAGTCAACAACTGAAACCACATCTACACCTGTAACAGGAACATCAACTATCATAACAACTACATCTGAATCAATGACAACTGAACCAACAACTGTAGTTCAATCAACAACCGAAACCACATCTACACCTGTAACAGGAACATCACCTATCATAACAACTACATCGGAATCAACGACAACAACTGAACCAACAACTGTAGTTCAATCAACAACTGAAACCACATCTACACCTGTAACAGGAACATCAACTATCATAACAACTACATCTGAATCAACGACAACAATTGAACCAACTACTGTAGTTCAATCAACAACCGAAACCACATCTACACCTGTAACAGGAACATCAACTATCATAACAACTACATCTGAATCAACAACAACAACTGAACCAACAACTGTAGTTCAATCAACAACTGAAACCACATCTACACCTGTAACAGGAACATCAACTATCATAACAACTACATCTGAATCAACGACAACAACAGAACCAACTACTGTAGTTCAATCAACAACTGAAACCACATCTACACCTGTAACAGGAACATCAACTATCATAACAACTACATCTGAATCAACAACAACAACTGAAACCACATCTACACCTGTAACAGGAACATCAACTATCATAACAACTACATCTGAATCAACAACAACAACTGAACCAACTACTGTACTTCAGTCAACAACTGAAACCACATCTACACCTGTAACAGGAACATCAACTATCATAACAACTACATCTGAATCAACGACAACAACTGAACCAACTACTGTAGTTCAATCAACAACTGAAACCACATCTACACCTGTAACAGGAACATCAACTATCATAACAACTACATCTGAATCAATGACAACAACAACCAACAACTGTAGTTCAATCAACAACCAAAACCACATCTACACCTGTAACAGGAACATCACCTATCATAACAACTACATCTGAATCAACGACAACAACTGAACCAACAACTGTAGTTCAATCAACAACTGAAACCACATCTACACCTGTAACAGGAACATCAACTATCATAACAACTACATCTGAATCAACAACAACAACTGAACCAACTACTGTAGTTCAGTCAACAACTGAAACCACATCTACACCTGTAACAGGAACATCAACTATCCTAACATCTACATCGGAATCAACAACAACAACTGAACCAACTACTGTAGTTCAATCAACAGCTGAAACCACATCTACATCTGTAAAAGGAATATCAACTACACTAGCATCTACTGAATCAACAGAATCAACAACGAGAATTGAAACAACATTTGCAGTTGATCCAACAACTGAAACAACAATTACAACTCAAACAACAACTTTACCTTTATCAACAACAACTGCACCAACCTCAACATCAACTGTGCCAACATCTACAACTCAATCAACAACAGCTGCACCAACATCAACTGTGTCAACATCTACCACTCAATCAACAACAACTGCAGCAACTTCAACATCAACTGTGCCAACATCTACGACTCAATCAACAACAACTGCAGCAACCAACATCTACCACTCAATCAACAACAACTGCACCAACGTCAACATTAACTGCATCAACATTGATATCAACTGCATTAACATCTACTACTCAATTAATAACAACTAAACCAACATCCTCATCAACAGTGCTAACATCTACCACTGTCCTGCGAAGTAAATAAATTAGATTTTATCTGTTTAGGCAATTTTTTTATTATTCACCGTTTCATGGTTTTGTGAATAGATTAAAGTTTAATTCACAGTTATATGCTGTTATAAATCTGATTTGAATTTGATTTTTTATAGATTCGACAGCAGTTGCATACATTACTTTCAAAATGAGATCCTTTGTTGAGTTAAGCAATGAGGACATGATTGCAAATATTGACAAGGTAAGCTGATATTCTGTCAATAATGTATATAAATAAATAAATAAATAAATAAATACACACACACATGTATATGTGTGTATATATATATATATATATATATATATATAT
The DNA here is from genome assembly GCF_022985175.1 of Labeo rohita. Taxonomy (NCBI): domain Eukaryota; kingdom Metazoa; phylum Chordata; class Actinopteri; order Cypriniformes; family Cyprinidae; genus Labeo; species Labeo rohita. Next base: position 10,921,766 of record NC_066890.1, read on the forward strand.
ATACTAGTCAACATCTGAAGTGGATCAAAACCTTTCATCAGAGTTGTCCTAAAACCAAAACAATGCCTGCTCTTGTCTTAGGACAACTTTTATGAACTTTTTCTGATACACTTCAAATGTTGACTACTGTGTATATAAATAATATATATGTGTGTGTGTGTGTGTGTGTGTGTGTGTGTGTGTGTGCTTCATTGTAATCATTAACTTGACAAACTGAGAGTACAACCTGCATAACATAACCTGTAGCTTTAGACCAATTATAGGTTTGTAAACATGTATGCACATCATGGTTGCAGAAAACCTGGGAGAGGCAGCCTTTATGGCTAGAGAATTACATGGATACAGTACAAAATAGTTACGTTTAAAAATATTATACATTATATTGATTAAATGTCATTTTCAAGATGTTCTCTGCATATTACAAGAGCTTGTCACACAGTGATAAGCACTGTTATTCAACGAAATTGACGTTAAATAGTGGGATAGTCTTACAGATCTGAAATAGGGATGACGTTTTTGTGGGTGGTTCAAGTATAAGTCTACGGAGCCATGGAATAAACAGATTTAAAAAAATGTAAATTTGATTTTATATTTCAAAATTCTGACTTTATTCTTGCAATTCTGAGATTATATCTTACAATTCTAATAAGGTAACAAAAAAACTTATCATTCTCCCCTTGGCACAGAGTTCATATCTGTAACGGAGTGAGTGAGACGAGAGGTGAGGGGATCCATTTGCGAGCTTTTATTGAATCGACAAGACAAAGGCATGGTCAGGCAGGCAGGGTCAAAACAACAGCAAACAGGTATGTTACGGCGAGGCACAGTAGAAGTCTGTGAAGCAGGCGTGGGTCGATTCGTGGCGAACGTAATCCGTAAAGGCACGAGACGAGAGAATAATTCAAGAAACGAGCTAGAGTCCAGTAGGCAGGCAGCGAGACAGACGAGACGAGATGGCCAGGCGAGGGAACTAAACACAGGGAACTAGGAACTCGGGAACTAGGGAACAAGGAAACTAGGGAACAAGGAAACTAGGAAACTAGGAACGCTAACACTGATAATAACAACAACAATACTCTGTGAGATCCAGAGGGAAAGTCCGGGGGGCTTTTATAGCGCCGCTGACTGGTTACAGGTGCTGACCCAATCAGCGCGCTGGATGACGGGGAATGTAGTCCGGGGTGTAGTGCAGTCTGAGCATAGTGACATGGTGAGAGCGACATCTGGTGGTGAGCGGACCGCAGGTCACCGACCAGATTCGTAACAATATCACACACTTCTGGCTTTTTTTCCCTCAGAATTAACAAACTCACAGGTTTTGAGTTAAATCGAGTTATAAAGTCCAAATTATAAATTATAGATATAAACTTGCATTTGCGAGGGGGAAAAAAGCCAGAATTGTGAGATAAAATAAATAACTGTTATGTATAATGTTAATAGTAATAGGTTTAAATAATATTTTATGCTGTAACTGTAGGGCAAATACAATACGTCCCCTATGAAAAGCATATGTGAATATTATGTAGACCTATTGTTTAAATCAAATTTATGCTTCAAATGTAGAGTAATCATAGCAGTTTTCATCCATAGTATGTCTGTTTAAAGGTCTGCGTTTAGCTTCAAACGGTGTCTTTGACAACACTATTCTATAAAAATTATTTGCATTCTGATTTTGACATGAAAAGGTACAAAGTATTTTTTTTGTCCTCTTATACCATGGATTTTACCCATTCACCTCCACTTGTTACCAGTGTTTCTCTGCAACCACTATGCACGCGCAGCTGCAAGTGACATAACTGACGTCTACTTCAAATTGGTGTATAAGTCTAAAATATGTTCCATATCGAATGGTCCCTTCGTTGCGTCACTGATGCTTTGGGTAAACCCCTGATGGGTAACCCTCAGACCACCATTTCATCAGAATATTCTCCTTCAGCGGTGAGACCATCTCTTTGTTGACTCTGCGACAGAAGCCTAAGAAGAAGAAGGAAGAAAAGCTCAGTCTGCTCACCGCCTTAAAAGGACCCCTCGCAGAGGAAGAAGCTGCAAGCCTTCCCCTGCAGCCATCTGGCACCTTTAGAGCGTTTTCCTGAGAAAATTTCAGTGCACAAAATTTCAGTAGCTCATTCAGGGACTCTCTGCATGGAGACGGGCACAGTGAGGGTGTTGCTCGCAGTATTTCAAGCCAAACTTTTCCATGATATGGACGAGTCTGGAAGAGATCCCTGTGCTTTCAAGGAGCTGCGGACAGCGACAGATCTTGCCCTGCACACTACCAAGGCAACAACACAGGCTGTCGACAGGGCAATGGCCAATCTGATGGTGTTGGAATGCACCAAAGGACTGTTTGGCCCTGCCATCAACGGGTTCGCGGAGCACTTTACTAAGGAACAGAAGACTTAATATGCTCTGTGTCACTTCAGGCTGGCCCAAGACAAAAAAAAAAAAAAGCTGGACACTTGGCTTTAAAATTTTCAGATTTCTTATCCCCATGTAGTCACAAATGCAAATGCCAGTCTCTCCCCACTTCAAGGTGAACTGTCATGGCCACCGGGCTTTTGGCTTGGAAAGCCATTCTGGCCCTGTCAAGTTGGATTCTAAATACAATAGAATGAGATTACTTGCTTGAGTTAGCTCGCAATCTGCCTCGTTTCAGAGATGTTACTCAAACTTTAATATGGGACAACGTTGCTCCAGGTCTCCAGTCTGAAGTACAAACACGGTTTGCAAAAGGTGCTGTGGAAATAGGCCCCTTTAGTGAGCAGCAAGTCAGGCTTTTACAGCAGATACCTTGTCCCCCCCACAAAAAAGGTGGGCTGAGACCTATTCTCGATCTCAAGACATTTGAATCATGCTGTCATGAGATGGCCGTTCAAAATGTTGACATTAATACAGATCCTTGTGCAAATATGCCCCGGGGACTGCTTTTTGACAGTGGATCTGAAAGACGCTTACTTTTCACATCTACATAGCCCACCATCAGAACATTCTTGGGATTCGCATTCGAAAGAGTGGCCTATCAGTACACTGTCCTGCCATTTGGACTGTCCCTAGCTCCTCGCACTTTCCATCCCATTCACGTTCCATCCCATGCCTGGCGCCTGAGCCGATATTATGTCAGGGTAACTCATTGCTGTATCAGAGCTGTGACCCCTTGGACAACTCCCTGCCTATTTCAATCAGTCCAACTGGGACTGACCTCCAGAAGGAAGAAGGTCATGACAAACGCTTCCAGCTCGATCTGGAGAGTGCTGTTCAAGGGCAATTTGGCATTCGGCTCCTGGTCAGACCAAGAGCAACCCCTGCATATCATTCTTCTCACCAATCACCCTGCTTCCTCAGGTTGTCAGGTGAGTCAGGGAGACAAGATGCTTACTCCTCATGATGGCCCCATTCTGGAAAAAACAGACTTGGTTCCCAGAAATGATTCAGCTGCTATCTGCAGCCCTATCCACACAGTTTATTTGGCAGCTATCACAGCAAATCATTCCCTCATAGCTGGCCAGTCAATCAGCAGAAACGACTTGGTCGTTAAGTTTTTAAGGGGAGTTTTGAAACTGAGTCTGCCTCTTCCTAAAATTGTACTGACATTTATCTATAGTCCCAAGGGCCCTCCTTTCAAGCCGCTTCAAACGGCTGACCTACAGCTCATGTCACTCAAGACTGTCCTCCTGTTGGACTTAGCATCAGCCAATCGGGATGGTGACTTCAAGTGCTCTCTGTTAGCGCTTCCTGTCTGGAATTTGGGCCTAACAACTGTAAAGTTGTTCTCAAACTGAGATACAGTTAAGTGCCTAAAGTGCTCTCAACTCCATTCAGAGCCCAAGTCATCACCCTGTTAGAACTCCCCATGGTGGATGGTAAACATCTGTTCAGACAGTCCCATTCAAAAAAACAGCCTGTTACAAAGCAGAGATTATCTTGTTTGATAGTAGATACTGTAGCCCTGGCTTATGTTGCAGCTGGCTTGCAGTGCCCCACAGGTATTCCACCAGAGGAATGCTCTGGGTGTGGTCCAGTGGAATTTCTGTTAGTAAGATTTGTGCTGCCACCAACTTGTCGTGTATACTTTTAGTAGATTTTACAATTTGGATGTCCCCACTTTGCAAGTGCAGATGCTGTCTGCTTAATCTACCTTATTCCCCTCGTTGAGTGGAAGGGCAATAGTGAATAGACCTCAGATTGGTAGCTCGGGTCCTCTTATAGCTCAGGTAACGGAGCCCTCAATAGAGTGCTGTCAGCTGGGCTTCTAAGCAAGCTGTGTTCTGCATCTGCGCATAGGCATGGCGCTATTGGATGCATTCTCCAAAGTGCCAGTGATGCAACGAGAGGGACTGTTTGACAGTGAATGTTCTGGTAACCTAACGTAACCTCGTTTCCCTGTAATAAGGGAATGGGCATTGCATAGCTTGACGTGCCATAAGCTGTGCACGAATCGATGACTGTCGGTTCAGTTGAACTGTTATTGATTCTAATGATACTGAGCCGGCTTATATAGCCATTAGCTCTCCTTTTGGCTGGCGAAAGTGCCATTGGTTTGTTCAGGTATAATGTTATCAAATCAGGCTTCAGTATCAGAGTAAACTGGGGTTTACCCAAAGCGTCAGTGATGCAACGCTCATTCCCTTATCTCAGGTAACCGAGGTTATGTTAGTAACCAGAGCGTTTTTTTTTTGTTTGTTTTTTTTTTTTTTTTTTACCATGACAGTGAAAAGACGATACTTCAACATTAACAATCAACAATTACCTAGTGATTTACTTCTAACAAGGGAAATGTGTCTACTCTGAATAGATATTTTGCTGTCTGTAGACTAGTCCATTGCTGAACTAATTTTTCAGCCTGAGTAAAAATAATGGTTGCAGATTGAATTTAACTGTAATGTTTACAGTGCTTATCAATTTTCATTGCAGTTTTTCAAGCACACAAACAGCACTGGGACTATCAGGATTACAGTAAAGAAATCAAGAAAATTGTTGCCCTAAGAATGACATGGAAAACTGCAATCTTCTACAAGCAATCTTTGAATAAAGTGTCCAGTCAGTATTTTGAATATAAACTGTGATTAAAAAAAGAACCACTTATAGTCACAGATAAAAGGTTAATTTTAATGTGTGTGGTTTTTTTCTGCTGTTATGCACTTTTTCATTTTGAACTCAACAGTCACTTAAGCGGTTTTGTGTAATATGTAATATTTTTGTGGATGTTAATTTCTGCTCCCTTCAGTCTGAATAATTACAAAAGCTCCTATCTATACAACAAAATGTCAGAATGTGTTGCATTCAACTTATACTAGGTAGATAACTAGAAGTCTTTCAAGACAATAGTTCAAAAATGTGTTCTTGGAAATACTGAAGTCCTGTACTATTTTAAATAAATGGTAAATATATTTTAAAATGTATTTTGGTTATGTGTTTTGGTTTTGGGTGGTTGTGTCACAGTTTTATTTTTTTGTTTTAGGACTCTCAGTTGATTAATTTTTCACACCTGCTTTCATTTGCTAGTTTGATTAGTCTATTTAAGTTCTGTGTTTTCTTCAATTTTTTGTCAGTTCTTATTGCTTGTGACCTAGTTGTTTTGCTCTTGTTTCTGAGTTTTGTGTAAATAAAACTAATACTGCTGCATTTAGATCCACTTTCTCATCATTTTTGCAACCAAGCTGACAATTTAGAATTTAGATTTTTTTTTTCTTTCAAATTTTAACTGTAAAACTCACACCAGATGTATGCATTTAATTAGTTTACGTTGTGAAGTAACAACTGTAACAGTCTGCAGCTTTAGAAGCCCAAGTAAATGTTTCTCATTGTTTAAATGCTTGTGGAACTACTTGGCAGGTTAAAAATGCTGATGAACCAGAGTCAGCGATGGGGAAATTCTGAGAAACCTAAATAAACTCACTGTTCTCTTATGATAAGGTATTTGGTTATGAAGTATCAGTTAATTTTCTGGTCATATGTACTTGTGTTTTAAAAACCAAGTTAATAGAAATGGTTTCAAGTTTATTTATTTCTATGCTTAACCTCTTTTCTGTCCTTCTTTCTAATCTTTTCTAGTTCATCAAGATTATTAAGAAATATAGATATTTCATACAGATACTGATCATAAATGTACCAAGCCTTTCAACTCTTATCCTCTAAATCGAGTGTTTTCAAAAATGATTGATGGGAATGTTTCCTCATACTGTAAATCTTACTAACTTTTGTCATATTTTAGTCATGTTCAAAATCTGCTCTGACTTAGAATGAGTGAAATGACAAATGTCAAGACTGCCATATTTTGCCATTAAATCCGATATTTATTTATTTATTTATTTTTTAGAACTTTATAATGTGTTTCATAGCAGACATATTGAGCAGCTGAATAATAGAATTATTACACCCAAAAGTCTGACTTTTATTAAAATCACTAATCCTCTGTTGCACAGACAAGGTTTAAGCCTAGTCCCAGACTAAAATGTACGTTTGAGCTGTTTCACCTGAAAGAAACTTGCACTGATTGATCTTAAAATATATCAATGCCTTTGTTTTGTCTCAAGATGGACACCAGTAATATTTTTTTCTAAGGCACATTTATAAACATTACTTAAATGTCCTAATTGAACTATGGCCTAATCCTGGTTTAGTCTAAACCCTGTCTGTGAAACCAGGCCTAAGGGTGTTTTAATGCATTTCATACAGTGAACACTGAATAGTAAACATGATAACACATACTTTATAGAATGCAAATAGTCAGGGCTAGTTAAAAGTCAGGTGGTATGTTTGACTTCAGTTTATCATTAATTACAAAGCTTTATTTTTTTTTATTTATTTATTTTTTTGAAAAACATTCAGAAGAGAACGGTTTATACATAAATGTCTGTATTGAGATTTTAAAGGCTGTATCATTTTATATTAAGTTTATAATATATCTAAATAATCCAGGCTTCTTATGCGGTATATAGGCTAAATATGATTCAAGATACTGAGGGAAAACAATCATCACTTTGAAAAAAGAAACAAAAGCCATCAGTTATTTTGATAGCCCTCTTATTTTGGTATTTATAGGTGTATAATCAGTGTTTAAATACTTAGAAAATGAAAGTATTTAAAAAAGATTAAAGATTTCACCTTCAAACCTATCGTCTTGTAGACCTCGGCATTATAAACTCTGCCCACCGATGTGCTTGACCAATCAGAGGAACGTCACTTGCTTGTCAATCATGTGTAGATAAGCCACGCCCACAGACGTGTTTAGCCAATCAGAGGAAAAGTACCACGTCCACCTTCACGGCGAGCTTGTCAATCTTGTGTAAATAAACCCCGCCTACACACAAGGCGGAGACACTCCGCGTCCACTTTCACAGCGAGATTTCAGCGTTAAAATGCTCTCGAGTAAGTTTTACAAGTAAGTTTTGTGTTTTGACAACTTTGTTATATCCTCAAGAAATAAACGAGCTGTCTGTTAAAGACGTCGCGCTGGTAATGGCTGCAGAAAAGGAGCATGATGATCCATTCCAACAAATTCTGCATCAAATCGGTGGAAAAAGTAACATTCATTTAATCAGCGCTGTGAGTGGATCTGATGGAGACACCGGCGTGTTACAGGACTTCTTGGCTGATTTGTTTAATAACGAGGAAACCACCGACTGTGCTGGCAACAGTAACGGCGAAATCAAAATCCAAACAAACGTGTGCAGTCCTGACCAATCACACACTGATCAATCAGAACAGAGTTCAACGGATCACTGCAGCAACAGAGAGAAACCAGATCCACTCAAGAACAAAACCGTGAGTTCAAGCCGAAAGAGCAGCGGAAAGCAGAGAGCCATTAAATGCTCCGTGATCATATTCATCTTCAAACACGACTACGTGTGTAATAAAGAGAATTACGTGTGTTTGAGGGAGATTCTGAAGGACGTGAGAGCGCGGATAAAGAGAAATGCGCTCCGACCGGCTCTGCTGGGACTCGTTCACACTGACTGCGATCAATCAGAGAGTCACGATTCGGTGGAATTACTGGATCGATCAATGCGATCGGTGTTCATTAATCACCCCCCACAGGCAATATGGACCGGCCCATACGTCACAAAGTCCCCGGATTTGTTGCAGGAGATCAGATGGAATGCCTGCAGGGCGGTGAACTCCTCAATGTCTGCAGGTTAGAGATTCAACCTAGTGGACAACATGTTTGGGCATCATAGTCCAGCGTGATTTCATGAGAACAGGCAACTTGTTGATGCATATAAATTTGTATGATGTGATTAATAAGAAATTGAGCAATTTTTATTTATTTATAAAAAAGTAAACATGAAAGAACACACGCCTAACCCTAGCCTAGACTGTACGAAAACATACGGTTGTACGAATTGTTTTTTTTTTTTTTTTTTTGTCAAATAAGTTTTATTAAAAGATAAAGATTTTAAAGATGGGTTTACAATCTCACATACTTTGTTTCTATACATGTGCAGAGAATACAATCAAAATTAGAAAAGAAAGACAGGAAAATGAAAGAAAACAAAATGAACAAAACCCCACCTCACAAACCATCCCTTACAAGACCTGTTTACATTAGTTTGCAATGTATGATGAAGAAATGTTAAAACATGACATTAACAAATTATGCATTAGTCCGCAGGTTTTCCATCAAGATAACAGAGAAAAGGGTGCCAGATTTTGACAAACTGCTCAAATTTGCCCTTTAGACAGTACCTAATTCGTTCCAAATGTAGAGTAGAAATCATCTCTCCGAGCCATAGCTTACATGTAGGAGCCTCCTTTTTCTTCCAGAACAAAAGCTTCTTGGCTGTAGTTAAACTATATGCAAGTAGTTTGTGTTGTGCTCCTGATAATGAATGCATACTTTCTGAAAATCCCAAAATAAAAAGTGCCGGATCCGGCTGCAGTTGCACCCTAAAAATCTCTGAGAGGACATCGAAAATTCCATTCCAATAATTTTGTATCTTGGAGCAAAAAATAAAACTATGAGACAAATCAGCAGCTACTTTTGTCATTTGTCACAGAGAGGTGAGACATTTTTGAAAATTCTATGTAATTTCTTTTTTGAATGATGTAATCTGTGAATGACTTTAAACTGAATAAGGCAGTGTCTAGAACTGATAGAGTGTTCGTTAATATCCTTTAAACTCATCTGCCACATTTCCTCAGAAATTTCCACTCCTAGTTCTTGCTCCCATTCTTTTTTGAGAAAACTTGTAGAGGGCGAAGTAAAGGATTGTAGCAGATCGTAGGTTGTACGAATTGTTAAAAACATTTCAAAATTTAAAAGAGTTACGAATTGCCATGAGAATGTGTTGGATAGTCTCAGAACCTTAAAGGACTTTTAGAACAAAAATTGCCAGATAATGTACTCACCCCTTGGCATCCAAGTTGTTCATGTCTTTCTTTCTTCAGCCATAAAGAGATTATGTTTTTTGAGGGAAACATTTCAGGATTTTTCTCCATATAATGGACTTATATGGTGCCCCGAATTTTGAACCTCCAAAATCCACTTTAAAAGCGGCTTCAAATGATCCCAAATGCGGTTATAAACGGGTCTTATCTAGCGAAACGATCGGTTATTTTCATTAAAAAAAATACAATTTAAATACTTTTTAATCTCAAACGCTTGTCTTGTCTTGGCTCTCCCTGAACTCTGTGTGTTCTGACTCAAGACAGTTAGTGTATGTCGAAAAACTCCAATCGTATTTTCTCCCTCAACTTCAAAAATCATTTCAAAATCATCCATCCAGTGTTTGCAAAGTGAACATGCAAAGAAGATCAAACACCCTTAACAAAAAAGGTAAAACAGTGATATAGGACGATTTTGAAGTTGAGGGAGAACATGAGATGGGAGTTTTTCGACATACACTAACTGTCACGAACCGGAAAAAAATGTTCAGGCGGAGTGAGACACAAAAAATGTTTGACATTAAGAAGTATATAAATTGTATTATTTTTATAAAAAAACGATTGTTTCGCTAGCTAAGACCCTTCGTTCTCAGCTGGGATCGTTTGAAGCTGCATTTAAACTGCATTTTGGAAGTTCAAAATCAGGGCACCATATCAGTCCATTATATGGAGAAAAATGCTGAAATGTTTCCCTCAAAAAACAGAATTTCTTTACGACTGAGGAAGGAAAGACATGAACATCTTGGATGACAAGGGGGTGAGTAAATTATCTGTCTATTTTTGCTTCTCCTTTTACATCTTGCTCATGTCACTGCATTCTAAAAATCGAATCTATTTAGAACACACAACTTATTTTCGATTAGGTGATTTTACATGAATTTTAAATGCTGTGATTCGTTTGGAAATGTGAATTTTAGAAGGTCTTACCTTCCCTCAGTGGGGCTTAAGAACATCGTATGAAAATATACGATTGTACAAACGCAGGTTGTACAAAATGTACAAATCATTTTGCCAAAATTTAAAATAGTTACAAATTGCCATGAGAATGTGTTGTGTAGTCTTTTTCGATTGGGTGATTTTTTTTTTATAAATTTGTATGCTGTGATTCGTATGGAAACATGATTTTTAGACAAAGAAAAAACAAAACAAAACATAAATATAAAGGTCCACCGCTACACCAAACCATCAGTGGGGCGTAGGAAACTGTACGAACATACAACTGTACGGACCTAGGTTGTACAAATTGTACAAATAATTTCCTTAAAAATGTCAAATAATTCCAAACTGCCATGAAAATGTTGCTTAGTCTCAAAACTTTAATATTGACACATTCTCATGGCAATTTATAATTTTATGTTTTGCAATATCTTGTGGATGATATTGCATTGTTAAACCCTGATCTGTTTTCAATTTTGTATGAATTTGTATGCTGTGATTCATACGGAAACGTGATTTTTTTTTTTTTTGAAAAAGAAAAAAAAAATGTCATCCTTACATCTAACTGTCAGTGGGGCTTAAAAAAATCATATGACAACAGATTCGAACGCAGATTGTACAAATTGTACAAATAATTTTGACAAAATTTAATACAAAATTTAAATTGCCATGAGAATGTGTTGCATAGTCTTAAAATGTTAACATCAATACATTCTCATGCCAATTTATGACTACTTTTTGCAACGTCTTGCACATGACATTGCATTCCAAAAACTCGATCTTTTTAGAAAATGCAACTATTTTTCGATTGATTCGACTTTTGTATTACATTTATAAAATATTGCAATTTTTTGCAATTTTTGTGTAATGGAAGTGCAGCTACTGTGACCTAAAATCCTGATCTCATGAGAAAACGCAACTATTTTATGATAGCGTTTCTGTATAAATTTGTATGGAAACATGCAATTTTTAGAAATATGTAAGCATGAAGGTTCACCCCTACACATAACCCTCAGTGGGATTTAAGCAGATTATACACATTAGCAACCAATTTGCCATAATTGGCATGAAAATGTGTTGTGTAGTTTAAAATCCTCAACAGTTGGTAACTATTTTACAATTTGCTGTCTCGTGCATGACACTGCATTCTAAAAACCCATTCTTATTAGAAAATGTAAGTGCTTGTCAGCGCCAATAGCCTTGTGGTTAGTGCGCCGACATATAGCACAGCTGTGCTCGTGGCGCCCCGAGTTTGAATCCCGTCTCAAGGTCCTTTGGCGATCCTGTTCCCCTCTCTCTGCCCAATTCTTTCCTGTCATCTCTCTACTGTCCTGTCCATTAAAGGGCAGAAATATAACTAAATAAAAGAAAATGCAAATGTTTTGCAAAAATAAGATGTAAAAACCATGTCCCTACACTTGCGATTTTTCACTCCTCTGCTCTGCGTCTCACATTTTTGATGTTCTTTTTTTATTTTTATGGTTTGACACATTTGATCATTTCGCTTGCATCTTTTGTTCTCATGTGAACTCCAGACCTAGATAGCGTTTGTGTGCATAGTTAATGGTTTCAGAAACTAGTTAGACATTGGTCATCATATTGAGCTGCCTACCTAAGCTTGTGGTCTGGACCTGCTTGTTTGCTCAAAAACTAGAAAACTCCCTAGCTAGTCAGCATTTTGGCAATTGTCTTCTCAGAACCTACTGAGCAACCTTCCTAGACTTCTCAAAACCAGTCTTAAGTAGCATGGGTATATTTGTAGCAATAGCCTAAAATACACTGTATGGGTCAAAATGATCAATTTTTCTTTTATGCCAAAAACCATTAGGATATTAAGTAAAGATCATGTTCCATGTAGATATTTTGTAAATGTCCTACTGCAAACATGTCAAAACTTAATTTTTGATTAGTAATATGCATTGCTAAGAACTTCATTTGGACAACTTTAAAGGCGATTTTCTCAATATTTAGATTTGTTGCACCCTCAGACTCCAGATTTTCAAATAGTTGGACAAATATAGTCCTATCCTTAAAAACCATACATCAATGGAAAGCTTTTTTATTCAGCTTTCAGATAATAAATAAATCTCAATTTTTTAAAAAAAAAGACCCTTATGACTGGTTTTGTGGTCCAGGGTCACATTTAGACAGCACACTGTTTTTAACCAAAATGGGTTTTTGGTTAAAAACCTAAAATAAATCTGTTTAACACAAGCAGAAGTATCACAAAAATGATACTCCATCATGAAATTTTTGGTAACCACAGTCTTTTGAGTCTAACAGGACCTAGTAAAATACCTACCTAGACAGCATTTTGGACATGTAGACAGCACACTGTCCCAAAATCAAGTGATTTTAAAATTTTTTGGTTAAAAACCTGAAATAAATCTGTTTAACACAAGCGACACTGCAAAAGTACCACAAAAATGATACTCTACCATGTAATGTTTGACAGTGATTTTAAAATTGATTTTTGGCTAAAAACCTGAAATAAATCTGTTTAACAAGCAGAAGTATCACAAAAATGATACGCCATCATGTAATTCTTGGTAATCACAGTCTAGTAGGACCTAGTAAAATACCTATCTAGACAGCAGTTTGGACATTTAGACAGCACACTGTCCCAAAATCAACTGGTTTAAAATGGGTTTCTGGTTAAAAACCTGAAATAAAACTGTTTAACATTTTGGACATTTAGACAGCACACTGTCCCAAAATCAACTGGTTTAAAATGGGTTTCTGGTTAAAATCCTGAAATAAAACTGTTTAACTGTTTGACATTTTGGACATTTAGACAGCACACTGTCCCAAAATCAATTGGTTTTAAAATGGGTTTTTGGTTAAAAACCTGAAATAAAACTGTTTAACATTTTGGACATTTAGACAGCACACTGTCCCAAAATCAACTGGTTTAAAATGGGTTTCTGATTAAAACCCTGAAATAAAACTGTTTAACTGTTTGACATTTTGGACATTTAGACAGCACACTGTCCCAAAATCAACTGGTTTTAAAATGGGTTTTTGGTTAAAAACCTGAAATAAAACTGTTTAACATTTTGGACATTTAGACAGCACACTGTCCCAAAATCAATTGGTTTTAAAATGGGTTTTTGGTTAAAAACCTGAAATAAAACTGTTTAACTGTTTGACATTTTGGACATTTAGACAGCACACTGTCCCAAAATCAATTGGTTTTAAAATGGGTTTTTGGTTAAAAACCTGAAATAAAACTGTTTAACATTTTGGACATTTAGACAGCACACTGTCCCAAAATCAACTGGTTTAAAATGGGTTTCTGGTTAAAACCCTGAAATAAAACTGTTTAACTGTTTGACATTTTGGACATTTAGACAGCACACTGTCCCAAAATCAACTGGTTTTAAAATGGGTTTTTGGTTAAAAACCTGAAATAAAACTGTTTAACATTTTGGACATTTAGACAGCACACTGTCCCAAAATCAACTGGTTTTAAAATGGGTTTTTGGTTAAAAACCTGAAATAAAACTGTTTAACTGTTTAACATTTTGGACATTTAGACAGCACACTGTCCCAAAATCAACTGGTTTTAAAATGGGTTTTTGGTTAAAAACAAATTTTTAACATTTTGGACATTTAGACAGCACACTGTCCCAAAATCAACTGGTTTTAAAATGGGTTTTTGGTTAAAAACCTGAAATAAAACTGTTTAACTGTTTAACATTTTGGACATTTAGACAGCACACTGTCCCAAAATCAACTGGTTTTAAAATGGGTTTTTGGTTAAAAACCTGAAAACTGTTTAACATTTTAGACATTTAGACAGCAACTGTCCCAAAATCAACTGGTTTTAAAATGGGTTTTTAACTGTTTAACATTTTGGACATTTAGACAGCACACTGTCCCAAAATCAACTGGTTTAAAATGGGTTTCCGGTTAAAACCCTGAAATAAAACTGTTTAACTGTTTGACATTTTGGACATTTAGACAGCACACTGTCCCAAAATCAATTGGTTTTAAAATGGGTTTTTGGTTAAAAACCTGAAATAAATGTTAAACAGTTTTTGGACATTTAGACAGCACACTGTCCCAAAATCAACTGGTTTTAAAATGGGTTTTTGATTAAAAACCTGAAATAAAACTGTTTAACTGTTTAACATTTTGGACATTTAGACAGCACACTGTCCCAAAATCAACTGGTTTTAAAATGGGTTTTTGATTAAAAACCTGAAATAAAACTGTTTAACTGTTTAACATTTTAGACATTTAGACAGCACACTGTCCCAAAATCAACTGGTTTTAAAATGGGTTTTGGGTTAAAAACCTGAAATAAAACTGTTTAACATTTTGGACATTTAGACAGCACACTGTCCCAAAATCAATTGGTTTTAAAATGGGTTTTGGGTTAAAAACCTGAAATAAAACTGTTTAACTGTTTAACATTTTGGACATTTAGACAGCACACTGTCCCAAAATCAACTGGTTTTAAAATGGGTTTTTGATTAAAAACCTGAAATAAAACTGTTTAACTGTTTAACATTTTGGACATTTAGACAGCACACTGTCCCAAAATCAACTGGTTTTAAAATGGGTTTTGGGTTAAAAACCTGAAATAAAACTGTTTAACTGTTTAACATTTTGGACATTTAGACAGCACACTGTCCCAAAATCAACTGGTTTTAAAATGGGTTTTTGGTTAAAAACCTGAAATAAAACTGTTTAACATTTTGGACATTTAGACAGCACACTGTCCCAAAATCAATTGGTTTTAAAATGGGTTTTGGGTTAAAAACCTGAAATAAAACTGTTTAACTGTTTAACATTTTGGACATTTAGACAGCACACTGTCCCAAAATCAACTGGTTTTAAAATGGGTTTTTGATTAAAAACCTGAAATAAAACTGTTTAACTGTTTAACATTTTGGACATTTAGACAGCACACTGTCCCAAAATCAACTGGTTTTAAAATGGGTTTTGGGTTAAAAACCTGAAATAAAACTGTTTAACATTTTGGACATTTAGACAGCACACTGTCCCAAAATCAATTGGTTTTAAAATGGGTTTTGGGTTAAAAACCTGAAATAAAACTGTTTAACTGTTTAACATTTTGGACATTTAGACAGCACACTGTCCCAAAATCAACTGGTTTTAAAATGGGTTTTTGATTAAAAACCTGAAATAAAACTGTTTAACTGTTTAACATTTTGGACATTTAGACAGCACACTGTCCCAAAATCAGTTGGTTTTAAAATGGGTTTTTGATTAAAAACCTGAAATAAAACTGTTTAACTGTTTAACATTTTGGACATTTAGACAGCACACTGTCCCAAAATCAACTGGTTTTAAAAATGGGTTTTTGATTAAAAACCTGAAATAAAACTGTTTAACTGTTTAACATTTTGGACATTTAGACAGCACACTGTCCCAAAATCAACTGGTTTTAAAATGGGTTTTGGGTTAAAAACCTGAAATAAAACTGTTTAACATTTTGGACATTTAGACAGCACACTGTCCCAAAATCAATTGGTTTTAAAATGGGTTTTTGGTTAAAAACCTGAAATAAAACTGTTTAACATTTTGGACATTTAGACAGCACACTGTCCCAAAATCAACTGGTTTTAAAATGGGTTTTGGGTTAAAAACCTGAAATAAAACTGTTTAACATTTTGGACATTTAGACAGCACACTGTCCCAAAATCAACTGGTTTTAAAATGGGTTTTGGGTTAAAAACCTGAAATAAAACTGTTTAACATTTTGGACATTTAGACAGCACACTGTCCCAAAATCAACTGGTTTTAAAATGGGTTTTGGGTTAAAAACCTGAAATAAAACTGTTTAACATTTTGGACATTTAGACAGCACACTGTCCCAAAATCAATTGGTTTTAAAATGGGTTTTGGGTTAAAAACCTGAAATAAAACTGTTTAACTGTTTAACATTTTGGACATTTAGACAGCACACTGTCCTAAAATCAACTGGTTTTAAAATGGGTTTTTGGTTAAAAACCTGAAATAAAACTGTTTAACATTTTGGACATTTAGACAGCACACTGTCCTAAAATCAACTGGTTTTAAAATGGGTTTTTGGTTAAAAACCTGAAATAAAACTGTTTAACTGTTTAACATTTTGGACATTTAGACAGCACACTGTCCCAAAATCAGTTGGTTTTAAAATGGGTTTTGGGTTAAATGCCTGAAATAAATCTGTTATTCCATCATGCAATTTTTGGTAATCATGTTTTTTGAGTCTAGTAGGACCTAGTAAACTGCCGTCCTAGACAGCATTTTTGCCATTACAGTAACAAAACTGTCCTACCTAGACAGCCTAAAAATAAAGTGAGCTGTTTATGTTTACGGTAGTTTGTGGCATCGCGGTCCCAAACCTTAGTGTGCTCCCCGTCTAGCATCTTTTGGGCTCGTGGTTTACTATGTAGGTCACACCTCTGTCTGAATCACATGATTTGGGGAACTATAATGAATGGAGGGCCCACAAAGAACGAAAGAAGGCTTTTAATGAGTTTCTCAATGGCTCTTTGTGTTGCAGATAGCGCCACTGGCAGGAAAAGCAGCTTGTTTTGGCAACCGAAATGTTTCCCTGGAATTTTCAGAAAGAGACCTGGAAGACAAGCTGACGTAAACACCAATAGTTGGCAGCAAGGTACGACGTTCATTTGCATTCAGATCCAAACCGGTTGTTTCACTATCAACTAATGGTGTCAAATTTACTCTTGCAGCCAATCCAAATGCAACTGAGGAAGGAATTCCCCTGCAGATGCGGCCCACGGCGGACTGAAGCCGGGACGGCTTTGCTAATAGACCAAAATGGATGACGAACAAGCCTCAAACTGTGTTCCTGTGTGCTACACAGGTCATATACTCTTGCACTATGACTTACCAGTCAGGAAGATTTGGAGAAATGAGAAGTGAAGGCAATGAATGGCTGCTAGAGCGTTATTCAGGATGCATTTTTGATATCTCAGAAGGATATTAATCACTATGATCAAAGTAACATACAGAGTTTATGAAGTATTAAATCATCTAATGTGACAATTAATGAACACTGTGAATGACTAATGTATAATTTTTGAAATAAAACAAACTAATTGCTGCATAAACTGACCAATAAAGGAGCTTTTTTGTACTTTCCTTTGTATTTTGCCGTGTTCCTTCGTGTGATTCTGAAGTAAACAAGGAAATTCTGTTTAGCAGTTCAAAATGTTTTCAGTGCTATGTAAGACGTAATGTTGAATAAATAAAAAAGGAGAGTTCATATTAGACTACGTTATGTCATACATTTACACAGAATGCATTTTTGTATTCTGCTCTGATTTTTCATTGATTTTCGACTCAATTTTTGGAATTTTCTGCAGACTGTTTACATTCTGAGTCAGTGTTTGTAAATGAGTGATTGATGAATTGGTCAAGCCTGATAGCAGTGGTGTGATTCAGACTGAATGATTTAATAAGTGATCAATCACGCACTAAATCGTTTGGAGAGATTTCTTACTTTGTTAAATACAGAATATACTGGGGAATGTAAGTTAAATTTAAACAATCTAAACTATTAAAATGACTAAAATGTACATTTTTTTTTAATTTTATATGAATGAAGAAGTCAGAATTGGTAGATATAAAATATGATATAAACTGAGAATGAAGAGAAAACAGTCCGAATTGTGAGATAAGAATTGCAATTAGCCTTTATTTTTGTTTTTATTTTTAATTCCGTGTGCGGAAACTGGCTTTCATGCATAACAGAGTACTGCAAATGTAAATAATTAACTAATTTAACTGCACAATAATTTGTGTAAAAAATTTATTTTATTTTCTATTGACTTTTTCATTCAACTCATTTAAATTACTTGTTATTTTGTTTTGTGTTTAGTTTTGTTTTGTAATTTAATTTAATTTAATTTAATTTCATTATATTTTATTTAATTTAATTTTGTTTAGTTTATTTTAATTGATTTTGTTTCATTTCAGGTTAATTCATTTTATCTTGTTTTATTTTATTTCATTGCATTTTATTTCGTTTTATTTTATTTAACTTTATTTCATTTTGTTTAACTGTATTGTTTCATTTCATTTGTTTCATTTAATTTTATTTTATTGCATTTTTTATTATTTCGTTTAATTTCATTTACATTTATTGTATTTTATTTAGCTTTATTTTATTTTACTTTATTTTGTTTTATTTTATTTTATTTCAGTTTAAATTTATTTAAATTTGTTTCATTTTCATTTTCATCTTATTTTATATTATTTCATTTTTTATTTCATTTAATTTTTATTGCATTTTATTTTGCTTTATTTTTTATAATTTTATTTGTTCATTTTTTTTGTTTCATTTTGTTTCATTTCATGTTATTCCATTTCATTATATTTTATTTCATTTAATTTTGTTTCGTTTATTTTATTTTATTATTTTATTTTGGTTTATTTCATTTTATTTTTAATTCACTTAATTTAATTTAATTTAATTTAGTTTCATTTCACTTTATTTCTATTTATTTCATTTTGTTTTATTTCATTTTATTGCATTTTATTTCGTTTTAATTTTTCACTTTATTTCATTTTAATTTTATTGTTTCATTTCACTTTATTGTTTCTTTTCATTTTATTTCATTTTATTTTGTTTCACTTTATTTAACTAATTATTTTATTCTATTTTATTTTATTATTTTGTTTATTTAATTTAATTTTGTTTTAATTTTTTATTTTATATGCTTTGTTTTATTTTATTTTTTTATTTATTTCATTTTTAATTTAATTGTTTCATTTTATTTTGTATTTTTATTTCAATTCATTTATTTTTTTATTTAATTTTTAGTTTCATTTCATTTTATTTAGCTGTTTAATTTTGTTTTCATTTAATTTTATTTCACTTTTTCATTTTTTTTTTTTCACTTCATTTTGTTTCATTTTTTTGTTTTATTTTTTATTTTTAATTTTATTTTATTTTATTTCATTTTTTTATTTAGCTTTATTTATTTTGTTTTATTTTAATTTCATTTCATTTTGTTTTATTTTATTTCAGTTTATTTAATTTTATATGCATTTGTTTTATTTTCATCTTATTTTATATTATTTCATTTTTTATTTAATTTAATTGTTATTGTATTTTATTTTGCTTTATTTTTTTGCTTTATTTTATTTCATTTTATTTCAATTCATTTTATTTCAATTCATTTCGTTTTATTTAATTTTTAGTTTCATTTCGTTGTTTAATTTTATTGTTTTCATTTAATTTTATTTCACTTCATTTCATTTTAATTTTGTTTCAGTTCACTTCATTTTGTTTCATTTTATTTTATTTTATTTCATTTTGTTTTATTTAATTAAATTAATTTAATTTAATTTTGTTTAATTTAATTTCATTTTATTGTTTTATTTCAGTTTGTTTCATTTTATCCTATTTTATTTTATTTTTTCATTTCATTTTGTTTTATTTGGTTTAATTTAATTTAATTTTGTTTCATTTTATTTTATTTCATTTTATTTAATTTAATGTTATTGTTTTATTTCATTTCATTTCGTTTAATTTTATTCTGTTTTATTATTTCGTTTCATTTCATTTTATTGTATTTTATGTAGCATTATTTTGTTACTTTATTTTGTTTTATTTTATTATTTCATTTTATTTAATTTCGTTTTGTTTTATTTCAGTCTATTTCGTTTTATTTTGTTTCATTTAGTTTAATTTAGTTATTTCATTTTGTTTTCATTTAATTTTATTCCACTTCATTTCATTTGATTTTGTTTTATTTCAGTTTATTTGATTTTGTTTTATTTTATCTCATTTTATTTAATGTCATTTCATTTTATTTTGTTTCATTTAATTTTATTTCACCTCATTTCATCATATTTTATTTCATTTCATATTTTATTGCATTTTATTTTGCTTTATTTTATGTTACCTTATTTCGATGTATTTTATTTCGTTTCAGATTTAAAAAAAGAAAGACGTTTGTCCCATCTTACCCCACAGAGCGGCACGATCAACAACAGCTTCAAATCCTCCTCTCAGAACTGCAGAGAAGAAGAGCCACTGTAGGGTGTCCGCCTCAAAGCCTGTTTGAAAAAAAAACAGTTATATCTTACTCTTGCCCAACTAATCTATTAATTTGAAAATAACTGCTATTTCCTAATAAACCATACTTTCACAACGCGCTATCTGCCACGCCCATGTTCCGCAGGATGTGAGTTTATCCTAAATAACGTGTCATATATGCTCAGGCACGTTTCCGGCGCATCCCGCACAAGCGCTTCATTGTCGGTGGAGTTTGTGCCGCTGCTGTGTAATAGCGGTCGATCGCTCGCTCGCTCACACGGTTTCATTGAGAGTGAAATAGACTTTATTCTTCTTCTCACTGTTTGTGTGCTTACATCTTTGTGCTGGAGGAGATCCGGTGACCCTCACGAACAGACATGATTACTTCAGCCGGTGAGTGAATGTGAAAGAACGAGAAACAGTGCGTTTGATTTAGCTGAGTCACACAGCTAACGGCTAACGGCTAACGCGACTCACGAGTTTAACGCGCTTTACAACTTCATCTGTGCTTTGTGCAAATACAACTACTCTTATATTGAGGCCAAATGTCACACTTTAGCGTCTAAATGCGATGCTGAGAGTGTAGTTGTTCGCTAAAGTCATTTCTCATGACACTGACTTCGATGGTTTGTTTACATCGACAACCGAAACTACAAAACTGGCGATTTATTTAAAAGCCAATGTGTTATATGTGTCTCAACATTGTTTTTATTGTATAAACATGATCAAAAAGCCACGCGGATGTCATTTGTGGATTAAACTGATGTGTGCGGTTGTTGTTTGGCATATCTGTCATGTCACTGTCACTAAGCATTAGCCGTATTAGCACGGATGGACAGACAGACTGACATGTACACTGATGGATAGATATGTAGACAAATGTCTTTAGAAGACTGATGTTGTTTTTGCTGTTTTGTAGCTGGTATCATTTCTCTTCTGGATGAAGATGAGCCGCAGCTCAAGGTACAGTGTGAACTCTGTCAAACACATCAGTGCTGATTATATGGAGGTGGTCATTAACAGGCTTTTCTTTCTCTTTTAAAGGAGTTTGCTTTACATAAACTTAACTCCATTGTCAATGACTTTTGGGCTGAGATTTCAGAGTCTGTAGACAAAATGTAAGTATTGTTGGTTGTTTTAGAAGAGAATTGTGTATAAAAGTTGCCAAAAATTAGTCTAAATGTTGTTTGAACCTGTTTAGATGTATATTTATGTTTAATAATGTTTAAAGAAGTCTCTTCTGCTCATCAAGCCTGCATTTATTTGATCCAAAGTACAGTGCAAACAGTAAAATTTTGAAATGATTTTACTGTTGAAAATAGCTGCTTTCTATTTGAATGTAGTTTAAAATAAAATTTATTTTGTGATTTCAAAGCTGAATTTGTAGCATCATTACTCCAGTCACATGGTGACGGTCTTATTTTCTGGTTAAAAACACATTTATTATTATTATGTTAGCTGAGTAGATTTTATTTATTTATTTATTTTTTCAGAAAAGTTGATAAGAACAGCATTTGTCTGAAATATAAATCTTTTGTAACATTATAAATGTCTTTATCATCACTTCTGATCATTTAAAGCATCTTTGCTAAATACAAGTATTAATTTCTGTAATTTTATACCGACTCCAAGCTTTTGAATGGTGTAGTTTATAATGTTACAAAAGCTTTTTATTTCAGATAATTGCTGATCTTTGGATCTTTATATCATCTATACATCAAAGAATCCTGAAAACAACAACAACAACAACGAAAAACTACTCGGCTGTTTAAAATATTAATAATAATAACAGTAAAAAACGTTTCTTGAACAGCAAATCAGCATATTAGAATGATTTCTGAAGGATCGTGTGACACTGAAGACTGGAGTAATGATGCTGAAAATTCAGCTGTGCATCACAGGAATAAATTACATTTTAAAATATATTTAAATAGAAAACAGTTCTTTTAAATAATAAAAAAAACATTTCACAATATTACTGCTTTTTCTGTATTTTAGATCAAATAAATGCAGGCTTGATGAGCAGAAGAAACTTCTTTAAAAACATTAAAAAACTTTTGACTGGTATTGTAGATGTGTGTTTTAAATATCTAAAGTATGACCCATGTAAATTGCATGGGGTTGTGATTTGTTATTGTAATTAATTTTGTGTTTTGGAAAATAAAACGACTACTTATTGATAAAATAATTTTTATTTTAAAGGAGAAGTCCACTTCCAAAACAAATATTAACAGATAATGTACTCACCTCTTTGTCCTCCAAGATGTTCATGTCTTTCTTTCTTCAGTTGTAAAGAAATTATGTTTTTTGAGGAAAACATTTCAGCATTTTTCTCCATATAATGGACTGATATGGTGCCCCCGATTTTGAACTTCCAAAATGTAGTTTAAATGTGGCTTCAAACGATCACAAATGAGGTTGTAAACGATCCCAGCTGAGGAAGAAGGGTCTTATCTAGCGAAACAATCGGTTATTTTGTATAAAAAAAATTATAGACTTTTTAATGTCAAACGCTCGTCTTGTCTTGATCTCCCTGAACTCTGTGTATTCTGACTCAAGACAGTTAGGGTATGTTGAAAAACTCCAATCGTATTTTCTCCCTCAACTTCAAAAATCATTTCAAAATCATCCTACATCGCTGCAGAAGTACTGACACAGTCTTTGCAACATGAACATGCGAAGAAGATCAAACACCCACGATTTTGAAGTTGAGGGAGAACATGAGATTGGAGTTTTTCAACATACCCTAACTGTCATGAACCGGAACAAAAACTGTCCAGGCAGAGTAAGACAAGACGAGCGTTTGACATTAAAAAGGATATAATTTGTATTATTTCTATTAAAATAACCGATCATTTCAGTCCATATCATAATAATCATAATCACCATATCAGTCCATTATATGGAGAGAATTTCTGAAATGTTTCCCTCAAAAAACAATTTTTTTTTTAATAAATAAAGACATGAACATCTTGGATGACAAGAGGGTGAGTACATTATCTGTAAATCTTTGTTTTGGAAGTGGACTTCTTTAAAAATGCTTTATACATTTGAAATATAGTTTTGAATAATAATAATTTATAATAATAATAATTATTATTGTTATTTTTATATTTTTGCTTTGCAGTACAAAAGTAATGAAATAGTAATTTCTTTTGATTTTTTTTTTTAACTTTATAATTTTAATGATAATTTACTAAGTACTCCTATATTTTACAGTAATATTTCTGTTATTGTTTTAGAATTGCAATAATATTAGCAATAATTTATTGTTGTTCAAAATACTTTCTTTCTGTTGCTTAAATTGTATTAAAACATTTTATACATGTATATAATAGAATTTGTTAATAATAATTTAATTTAATTATTTAAATAAAATTAAAAAGGTAAATATATAATCATTATACGAATACTATTGAATTTAAATTATTATTATTATTATTATTATTAATATTATTAATTAGTATAATTATTATTACACATTATTATTATTATATTGAGTCGCGGTGGGGGGGGTGGTTTCTATTATCGGACAAGCTGATTACATGTCTGATAAGGTACTTTTTCACAGAACACAAAATCACATGTCTGACACTTGGACCATAAAACCAGTCATAAGGTTATTTATTTATTTATTTTTTTTAAATTGATTAAATTAATTATTAGAAAGCTGAATAAATAAGCTTTCCATCAATGTATGGTTTGTTAGGATGGGGCAATATTTGGTCGAGATACAACTATTTGAAAATCTGTAAGCTGAGGGTGCAAAAACATTTAAAATATTAAGAAAATCACCTTTAAAGTTGTTCAAATGAAGTTCTTAGCAATGCATATTACTAATCAAAATTAAGTTTTGATATATTTACAGTAGGAAATTTACAAAATACCTTCATGTAACATAATCTTTACTTAACGTGCTGATGATTTTTGGCATGAAAGAAAAATCATGAATATTTAGATACTAATAGAGTGGTTATGATGAAAATGATGTTTTTCTCCATCAGCGAGGTCCTGTATGAGGATGAGACGTTTCGTAGCAGAGAGTTTGCTGCACTGGTGGCTTCGAAAGTGTTTTACCACCTCGGCGCTTTTGAGGAGTCTTTAAACTACGCACTGGGTGCTGGAGATCTCTTCAACGTCAATGATGACTCAGAATATGTGGAGACGATTATTGGTAATTAACACTTTCATTCAGCAAGGATGCATTAAATCAGTTAAATTTGTCAGTAAAGACTTTTAGAATGTTACAAAAAAGATTTAAATTTCGAATTTTAAATAAATGCTGTTCCTTAGAACTTTACAGTAATTATAGAATGTTGCAACAACATTAAGCTGTTACATTTCTTGAGCATCCAATCAGCATATTTCAGAATCATTTCTGAAGGATCATGTGACACTGGGGACTGGAGTAATGATGCTGAAAATTCAGCTTTAAATCACGAAAATAAATTCCATTTTACAGTATATTCACATAGAAAATGGTTATTTTAAAGCATAATAATATTTCACAATATTACAGTTTTTACTGTGTTTTTAATCAAATAAATGCAGCAAACATTAACAAATCTGATTAACTTTCGTTTAATATACTGTCTTTTTGTTCATCAGCCAAGTGTATCGATCATTACACCAAACTGCGCGTTGAGAACGCCGAGCTGCCGGAGGATGAGGAGAAGAAAAGCATCGATCCTCGTCTGGAGGGAATCGTCAACAAAATGTTCCAGCGCTGCTTGGGAGATCACATGTACAAACAGGCCATCGGCATCGCGCTGGAGACTCGACGTTTGGACATCTTTGAGAAAACCATCCTTGAATCTGTACGCTGTTTATCCACAGTCGTACATTTAATATTAACATAAGAAGCCGTTTTCAGACCTGTTTGGTTTTCCCACAGAACGACATTGGCGGTTTGCTGGCCTACAGCCTGAAGATCTGCATGTCCCTCATGCAGAACAAGAAGTTTCGTAACGACGTCCTCAGAGTTCTCGTCAAGCTGTACATGAATCTGGAGAAGCCTGACTTCATTAACGTTTGCCAGGTGACCTGTCCTGAACAGATTTATTTTTATCCTCAGAGGTTCCTTTCTCTGACATCTTTGTTTTTTATCTTAGTGTCTGATTTTCCTTGACGACCCTCAAGCTGTGAGTGACATTCTGGAGAAGCTTGTCAAAGAGGATAACCTCCTGATGGCCTATCAGATCTGCTTTGACCTGTATGAGAGCGCCAGCCAGCAGTTCCTGTCTTCTGTCATTCAGAACCTGAGGACCGTAGGTACACCCATCCCTGCCGTGCCCGGATCCACCAACACAGGCACTGTGCCCACCCAAGAGAAAGACAGGTGGGCATGTTTTTGCTTTCATATTGTTGTATCATTGATATGTGAGAAAAATATTGTGTGTATCTGAATCTATATCATGCAAGTGAATGGGTGCCGGAATTTTGAAGCCTCAGAAAGCACATACAGCCATCATGATTGTAATCCTTACGACCTGAGTGGATTAAACAATGTTTAATGAACAAAACATTGTGTGTGAAAGAGGAAAAACAATTTTTTTTTTTTTTTTTTTTTTTTTTTTTTTGTTTTTTAAATATAAACAGTAACTTCTGGCAAGATGTCATGTTCACGTCATGCATTGAATTTCGTTTTGTAGTTTTATAAAATGTCCTTTAAAATTTTACAGCCAAATATGATAAATTTATTTGTTTATTCATTATTTTTGTATAAACATAAGCCTATTTTACCTTCAAATTAACATTGTTTATTGTGAAAAATAGCTAATTTAAATCATTTATACACTACCAGTCAAAGATTTTTATTGTTTTTTTAAACATGTCTTTTTTTGTACCAAGCCTGCAATTATTTGCAGCAAAAACAGTAAAATTGTATTATTTTTACTATTTAAAATAACTGTTTTCTCTTTGAATATATTTTAAAATTTGATTTATTCCTGTGAATTCAAAGCTGAATTTTTAGCATCATTACTACAGTCACATGATCCTTCAGAAATCATTAAAATATTCTGATTTGTTGCTCAAAAATTATTATTATTATTATTATCATCATCGTCGTTGTTATTATTATTATTATTATTATTATGTTGAAAGCAGCTGGGCTGAATTATTTTAGGTTTCTTTGATGAATAGAAAGTACAGAAGAACAGCATTTATCTAAAATAGAAATCTTTTGTAACATTATAAATGTCTTTATGATCACTTTTGATCAATTTAAAGCATCCTTGCTAAATAAAAGTATTTATTTTTATAATTTCTAAAAATAAATAAAATAAAAATTAAATAAACAAATAAAAATAAAAAACAAACAAACAAAATGCTTTGATGAACAGAAGAGACTTCTTTAACAAACATTAAAAATCTTTTGACTGATAGTGTATATTATAGTATATATTGTATTTAATTATGCTGTTTTTAATTTGAATTCAACTTGAGTCATTGTACGATGTCTTTATTACAAACACTAAAGCTAGTTTATTACAGTAATGAGTCATTGAGAATTACAAATGTCACTGCAAAAAAACAAAAAAAAAACAATTTTTTGTTTTGCTTTTCTATTGATTTTGAGTTAGTTTTTGCAAGATTCACCACATGATTTATTGTAAAATCAATTCCCTGTAACTCATAGCATTGACTGTCATTTAAACAAAGTTCAAAATATAAGAACATTTTAATGAGTTGATTTTGAACAAAAGAAATATGATGTTATTGTTTCAGCGATGCCATGGAGACGGAGGACAAAGCTGGAAGTTCTCCAGCTGGAAAAGCTGCTGATGTGGTGAGTCATCACTTTTAAGTCTTTTACATCTGAGATCATGCTTGTACAAAAATGTGAATTTGTTTATTGAATTTGTTTTCTCAAAATAGAAGGGTGAGCCAAAAGACCAGAACTCAAAAATGATTAAAATTCTAAGTGGTGAAATGGCCATCGAGCTGCACCTTCAGTTCCTCATTCGAAACAACAACACAGATCTGATGATTCTCAAAAACACAAAGGTGAGAATCCAGCTAATGTCTCTAATGACAACTGATGTAGTAAATTTAATATGAATGACTTCGTAGGCTAAGCATAGTTTTATTCCTCACTTGTTTCAGGATGCGGTACGAAATTCGGTGTGCCACACAGCGACGGTTATAGCAAATTCATTCATGCACACAGGAACAACAAGTGACCAGTTTCTACGGTAAAGCATATTCACAGGGTCTCTAATCAAAGTTTGGCCTTTTGATACTGATAACAAGAAAACAGCCTATAATAACTGTCATCTTTGTATTTTACAGAGAGAATTTGGAGTGGCTGGCAAGAGCAACTAACTGGGCCAAATTCACAGCAACAGCCAGTCTTGGCGTCATTCACAAGGTTAGCATTATCATATATGCTTAAAGCACTTTCCACAAAAAGGGAACAGTTTGTTATTTATTTGTTGTAGATGTTTCTTGTGGTTGCTTTCATTTGCTTTAGTTGTTTGTTTGTTGTTTGCGTTAGATGTTTGTTTTTGTTTGCTTTAGGTGATTGTTTGCATTTGTTTTTGTTTGTTTTAGATGTTTATGCGCTTTTGTTTTAGATATTTGCTTGCAATTGTTTGCTTTTAGGATGTTTGTTGCTTTAATTTTAGATGTTTGCATTTGCTTTTGTTTTAAATATTTGTGTGCTTTTGCTGTAGATGTTTGCTTTGGATGTTTGTATTTGCTTTTGTTTGTTGTAGATGTTTGTTTGCAATTGTTTGCTTCTAGGATGTTTGCTGCTTTAATTTTAGATGTTTGTGTGCTTTTCTTTATTTGCTTTTGTTTTAGATGTTTGTTTGCAGTTGTTTGCTTTTGATGTTTGTTGTTTTTTTTAGGTGTTTGTTTGCTTTAGTTTGCATTTGTTTTTTGTTTGTATGCTTTTAGATGTTTTAGATGTTTGTTTGCATTTGTTAGATTTTAAGATGTTCATTTTCTTTAGTTTTAGATGTTTGTTTACAAATTTGCTTGTGTTTGCTTCGGATGTTTGTTTGAGTTTATTTTTGTTTGTTTTACGTGTTTGCTTTAGTATTGGATGTTTATTTGCAGTTTTTTTTTCTTTATGATTTATGTTGCTTTCATTTTAGATACTTGTTTGCATTTGCTTTTGTTTTAGATGTTTGTGTGGTTTTGTTTGTTGTAGATGTTTGTTTGCAATAGTTTGCTTTTAGGATGTTTGTTACTTTAATTTTAGATGTTTGTAGCTGTTAGCAAGTTTTCATGTTTGTTGCTTTAATTTTAAGTTTGTTTGCATTTGCTTATAGTTTTAGATGTTTGTTTTGTGTTTGCTAGTTTGTTTCAGATGTTTTTTATTTGTTTAAATATTTGTTTTGATCGTTTGTATTTAGTGAGACCTAATACAATTATTTTAACATTGATAACTGTAATAACTCATTTATAACTAGTTTACCAACTTGTTTTTTTTTTTTTTTTGGCCTGTCCAGAGATCAGCTGTTAAATTACACGTCACAATTTTGGCGTATTGAATCGTTTTAGTTTAGTTTATTGTTGTAAAAAGATTTTAATTTTTTAAAGCGATTACACGATTTTATGTCATTACAAAAAAATGGGACATTCCAGCATAGCAGGAAGCTCATATTTTGTAATGTCTGTGAAATGTGACTGGAATATATTGTTTTTTTTGTTGTTTTTTTTCATAAAAAAAAGTTGCATTAATGTTATTATGGTTTCATTTTAATTTCAAATTTAAATTTATATGCATTTGCGCCAGGGCCATGAAAAGGAAGCATTACAGTTAATGGCGACTTACCTGCCCAAAGACACCTCACCTGGATCAGCCTATCAGGAAGGAGGAGGGCTGTACGCCCTTGGGCTGATCCATGCTAATCACGGAGGGGACATCATTGACTACCTCCTGAGCCAGCTAAAGAATGCCAGTAATGATGTACGTGCATAATCGCACTCAAATCATATTTTGCAGCATTGCAACTTAATTGCAGTAATAACTTTTTATATTCTTTTTTTGTTTTTTTTTGGTTTTTTTGCAGATTGTTCGTCATGGAGGCGCTCTAGGTCTTGGGTTAGCTGCCCTTGGCACTGCTCGCCAAGACGTCTACGATCTGCTCAAATCAAACCTCTATCAAGATGACGCTGTAACAGGCATGTACAACATCTCATAAGTTGTTTATTTTCATCTGATTTTATTAAAAAAGTTCATCTTTATCAGTAGTTTTCATGAGGCAAGCACCACTGTTCCAGAACACTTTATCATAGCATTCGGGCTGAAAGGGGCAATATTCGGCCTGTAATTTGCGGTTAACCTCACTGTCATCTTGTTAATCTGTGTTGTCACAGGAGAGGCAGCTGGTCTTGCTCTGGGGCTGGTCATGTTGGGCTCAAAGTCAGCCCAGGCCATTGAGGACATGGTGGGTTATGCTCAGGAGACCCAGCATGAGAAGATCCTGCGTGGACTGGCTGTCGGCATCGCCATGGTCATGTACGGAAGGATGGAAGAGGCCGACGCTCTAATTGAGAGTCTATGTAGAGATAAGGTGAGCTTGAGATATTGACGTTTACAGGTTTTCAACATTAAAAAAAAAAAAAAAACTACAATAATATCTATTGTATTTGTTCTAACATTAAGAATGTATACACACATTCATATTAAAAATTTAAATGACATGATTTTAGTGTTTTTTTTTTCATCCAGATGAATTGGCTGTAGCCTTAAAAAATGTCATGTGGTGTGACCATGATTTATATTAATATTATTTTATTTTCTTAACATGCTTAACATTTCTAGATGTTCTTAGTAATTAAAGTGTTTAGAAACAAAGTATTTGAATTTCTTTTGAGTTTTTGTAAATAATGATCTCATAGTTTTGTTCTACAATTTCAGAGTTGCCTTCTTAAATGCAGTTAGCAGACTTAGTTTTCCTGTAAATTGCATAAAACTGATAAAAATGTTTTAAAAGTACTATTCACTCATGCATACTGTAGCAGTGATTCATATTTCAACCACAGACAAAATTGCATAAAAATCTAAAGTTGTCTTAAAACCAAAACAATACCCGTTCTTGTCTTAGGACAACTTTGACCTTTTTTCCATCCACTTCAAATGTTGACTCTTGTATATAAACCATAAATTGAATATAACAGCACAAAAACTGCCAATGTGGGACATATATCTATAATGTAAAAACTAGGGCTGTCAAACGATTAATCGCGATTAATTGCATACAGAATAAAAGTTTGAGTTAGCCGTATATATGTGTGTAATTATTATATGTATATATAAATACAAGCACATTCATGTATATTTAAGAAATGTACGTATTTATTATAATTTTTATAGAATTTATATTAAGTATAAATGAAAATGTTTTTTACATAAATAACGTATTTCTCTTAAATGCATACATGAATGTGCTTGTATTTATATATACACATAATAATTACACACATATATATTAGGCAAACTCAAACTTTTATTTTGTATGCGATTAATCACGATTATTCGTTTGCCAGCCCTAGTAAAAACACTCTGCAGTGGTCGCACAACTTGATATTTCAAATTCAGTCCAAATTTACAAGCACAGAATTGGCCACCTGAACAAAACAAGATAGCTCCCCACAAAAGGTCACTGTGAAATTTATAATAAAATCAAAATAACTTAATATTCTTTTTTTTTTTGAGGTCATACCACATGATATCCAAATGTGGTAACTAAATATCAACTGTTAAAATGGTTATTTTTTTCCAAATTTGAAAATTTGAAAGAGTTACAAACCTGCTTGATGCTTCCATGGGTTGCAAACTCCTATCTTTGAATGAATTTCAACATAAAAGTCCCAAAATAGTAGTTTCTGGATGGTCGCACCATATGACATTTCATAAAATGTAAATCATCGGACAGAGTTTGTTTGTATATTATGATGGAAATATAAATATAAATGCTTTGCAATTTTATACAGGATTACAAAACACTGGAAATCATGCCAAATAGTGCAGAAAAATAACCTGAATAAATTTCAAAGATGTTTCAAAAACAACAGTTATGGTCGGATGGTCCCACCACATGATATTCTTTTGGTCCATACATGGCAAAGGTACTTTTTATATATGTATGTATGTATGTATGTATGTATATATATATATATATATATATATATATATATTTGTATGTATGTGTGTGTGTATATATATGAAGTACCTTTCCCATCACGTCATTGACCCATATGTCTGTGTGTGTGTATAAATGTATATATATTTTTAGGTTATTTTGAATAATGTTAATTCCGTCTCTAACAGGCAGAATAAATTGCAATAACTGTTTCCAGAACGCTGTGTTTATTCTGTGAATACATTAACTGTGTGGCTTACTGAAGTCTGAGGTTCTGGTCTTCCAGCGCACTGAGCTTCTGTTTTATCTCACTGTCCCGACAGGACCCCATCCTGCGCCGTTCGGGAATGTACACAGTGGCCATGGCGTACTGCGGCTCTGGGAACAACAAAGCCATCCGACGACTCCTACATGTGGCTGTGAGTCTTACACTAGCAAATATTTGCAAACAATAAGTATTATTAGACACAAACACATAAGGGTCATGCCTCAGTCACAAGAAAAATGCTTAGATCGTAATCGTGCACATTTATTTTTTCCCCTTGATGTTTAAGAATGTTAAAATAAACTTGACCTATAAAAAGAAAAGCTAGTATTAATGTAATGTAATGTAATATATATGTGACCCTGTACCACAAAACCAATCATAAGGGTACATTTTTTGAGATTTATACATCATCTAAAAAGCTGAATAAACAAGCTTTTCATTGATGTATGGTTTGTTAGGATAGGGCCGATAGGATAGGATATTTGGCCGAGATACAACTATTTGAAAATGTGGAATCTGCAAAAAAATCTAAATATTGAGAAAATCGTCTTTAAAGTTGTCCAAATAAAGTTCTTAGCATTGCATATTACTATTTAAAAATTAAGTTTTTATATATTTATGGTAGAAAATGTAGAAAATATCTTTAAGGAACATGATCTTCACTTAATATCCTAATGATTTTTGGCATAAAAGAAAAATTGATCATTCTGACCCATACAATGTATTTTTAGTGTTTGCTACAAATATACCTGTGCTACTTATACTTATACGTATAATATAATATAATATAATATAATATAATATAATATAATATAATATAATATAATTAGATTCTTAATTAGATAATTGGTTAAATTATGTAAAAATAAAACAAAACAAAAATAATAATAGAAAAAAAAAGTTTATTTTTTGCATTTAGCAGGGCATCTATCCTGCATTTCCTGCAGGTGGCGATATTTCCATAAGTGGTTTTATACTTGCAGCGAACGAGTCTAACTCTTGTTTCCTGTTCTTTTTTTTTTTTTTAAATACTTTATTATGTCTTTCAATTGAAAAGAAAAAAAAAACATGTTTAATACAATTATACAAGTGAATTTTTCCTTTGAAGACATATTTTTTTACCAATAGTTATTCCTCATTTTTCCTTCTATGTTATCTTCCATTCATTTTTTTTTCTTTTTGTGGTAATACCCATCACCAGCACATTGACAAACTAAATAAAACAATAAAAATAACAATAATATTTACATACATAGACACTTTTACATGTGCAAAATAGGGAAAACAATGTAAATAAATACAGAACACAGTCATATATTCATATCAAATCTCTTATGATCCCTAATTCCTAGTCATTCAAATAATGTTATTTAAACATCAGTTGATGATAATATTTAATAATTAAGTCACCAGTCACTTATTGCTGGGGATTCTTGCCTTCTCTAAAAAAATTTTTTTTTTGCTTTAAAAGCTGAGATTCTCAATATTTTAAATAAGTATAACTCATCTTTACTAAGTAGCATAGGTCCTATACCTAAAACTATATTACCTGAATTACTTTTGTCCAGATTTTTTTTTATTGTTTTACAAGTATAAAATATTTGAGTGTAATGGACTTTAAGTTCACCACAACTTCTCCAATATCCTGAAAATAAATGATTGTATTTGTAAGATATTTCTGGTGTTTTAAAATATTGCATACTAATTTTCCAGGCGTGATTCTTAGATTTTCTTTGAAACTTTGTTTC
This sequence comes from Labeo rohita, assembly GCF_022985175.1. Lineage (NCBI taxonomy): Eukaryota > Metazoa > Chordata > Actinopteri > Cypriniformes > Cyprinidae > Labeo > Labeo rohita. The sequence goes on from NC_066890.1 coordinate 10,955,228, forward strand.
CAATCTTCTTCTGTTTTTATTACTATTTTATTATTATATATACTATTTTCTTACCTAATTCAGTTTCCCATTTTATCTTAATATTATCTAAGAAAAATATTTTCTAGTCTAATTTTACTATAATCATAAAACACAACAGAGGGTAAATATCATCTGAAGTTTTTATTTTAATCTCATCCTTTAGATAACCACTTGTACCTTTCATTGTAATATCAGTGTTTCTTTTAGCATTTTTTTTTAGCATAAAGCCACTTTGGCTTTTATTATTATTATTATTATTATTATTATTATTATTATTATTTTTATTTTATTTTATTATTTATTTATTTATTTATTTTTTTTTTTCCTTTTTTAAGATTTATTTTATTGGCTTTTTTATGCCTTTATTTGGATAGGACAGTGTAGATGGACAAGAAGCAAAGTGGGAGAGAAAGAAGGGGGTGGGATCGGGAAAGGTCCACAAGCTGGGATTCGAACTCGGGTCCCCTGCAGCGCAATGGCGCTGTATGTCGACGCGCTAGCCACAAGGCTTTTGGCGCAGGCGGCTTTAATTATTACTTGATGGAGACAAAATAACTTGCTTTCCGAACAGAGTTTTAGCTTGTATGAGGACTATAAGGGTAACAGGATGGAAATTGAGGATATTGTGGGCATGATCCTATTTATTACAAATGAAAACTTTAGTAGTGGCAACATCTGCTCAGTTTGAGCCTCAAGCCATTGTTTTAAATACTCCCCTATGTGGAAAATATTTATTTTCTGATTTCTCGTTCCTCTTCCTGTCAGGTAAGTGACGTGAACGATGATGTTCGGAGGGCTGCTGTCGAGTCCATTGGATTCATCTTGTTCAGGTATGCTGCTGACTGTCCTCACCTGTCTCTCTCTCATCTGTCGTGTCATCCTGTGCTTCATTATAAACAGACCTCGTCAGGATGAGCCACTCTCTGATTGCTTGCCAGTAACCCTGATTAATCAGCTTTTAATGTATACACAGACAAGATTCCACCCATTCCTCTGCAGTGCTTTCCAAATGTGTTTAGAGTGTCTCCTGAAGTGCCTGTTCCTAGCAGTTGATTTTGGTCCCATTAAGAGATGGATCACTTCCTCCTATCACACCCTGTGGCACTTGCTTTGTTGTTAGTGAGAGTCTGTCTAAGTTTTGATGCCCTTTTGTGCCTAGTTTTTCTGCACTGATTATATGTTTTCAGTATTGTCCTATGGATCCAACATAAAAAAACGTGCCACATCAGCTGTGCGGATCACCCCTGATAAAAGAATACTGTCCTATGCAGTAGTTTAACCAGAAATTAGTTAGCATTGTTGTTTCATTTGACTGTATTCGTTTTATGTTTGTAGTTTTTGGTTTAAAAGTAAATATTTTGAAAATGTACTGATTGGTTTAATTAGTCCGGTTTAGGGTCACGCTCACATACGCATTCTTGAGTTCAAAACATCTGGAAGTTAAATTTTGAAATAGCCAGCATTGATCTTGGATCGATCTGAGCGGCCACATTTGTTGACCTCACTGGTTTCAAGATGAAAATACTTTGAAGTAGTAGTTTAATTATAGGCTGAACCGCAAATCTCCATCAAAAACAGCTTGCACCTTTGAACATCCTGCATGCAGTTTGTGGAACATACTGAGTTGTATGTTTTATTATTTTCCACTCTTTTTCTTATTGTCGGCAATAAGTTTCCCCCTCTGACGCCCCCTCTGGTGCTCGGCCAAGTAGAACTGGTGAACTATTTTAAGCCCTAAAAAGGCCATGCGATATTCCCATGATCAATTGTCAGTTTAAAAAAAAATCTGTGTAAATCCTTCCTGTGTTTAGAGAGTGCACAGAGCTGCAACAATTCAACAGGTTTCTGTTGCCTGTCCCACAGGCCCCGTATCCCTCCTGCACATTCAAATCACAACTGTGGACCTTCCTCTTGTGGTTGTTGATTGATCGCTCACTACAAATACGAATGGAATGTTTCCGCTATGTTTTTTTTTTCTTCATAGGAATGGATTTTTCATTTTCAACTTCAAAGTTGCACCATTGATGTGTCTTTGTGCATTTATAACCACAAAACACTTAGTTCATGCGTTTTTGCATATTCAGTTAGAGAAACATTTTATATTCTGAATGCATAATGAAAACGTGATTTAATCTGCAAAAAAATGTTTATTTGGCAATAGTTGAGAAGAATGTTGAAAAATGTCAGTATCTACAAACAGTTCTATTTTGCACGTACAAAAGCACTTAGAAGTAAACAAAAACTGCCTTAACTTAGTGAGGCATTTATTATTATTCTTCCTCGTGTGCAGAAGGTAAGTGAAGATGTGATTTATTTGAGACTTGTGCTTATCTTGAAGGTGTCTTACTTTAGCTTCACATTGTAGACCCTGTCTATTAACTTTGGGATGTGTGAAGACAGTCTTTGCTGTAAGTACTGTGCTGTAAGTTTATTTTTACAGAGCTGACAATTACTAGGCTGGCCATTACTTTCACAACCCAAAGCTATTTTATGTGTTTTGGGTGTTCATCTTATGTGCCATTCTATCCCTCAATCCAAAGCCATGCAAAATAAACCCCATGACCATTTTATGCAGTCCTTCTGAACTCCGTTCAGACCGTATCTGGTCAGTTCCCATGAGAACGTCTGGCACTGAATGACTGGCACATCTCTATCTTGGCTTCATATCTGTATCCGATATACTACACGTGGCTTACGTGTTCATCAGGTTTGCAGTCATCATTCTCCGTCAGGAGTAACATGTCCAGCGTGATGTTTGCAGAGGTCTGCAGGTGTGTGGGACGACGGCGGAGAGGACTCTGATAGCTTACGGGGCTGATGCCGTTCTTCATACCATGTTTCATAAACCGTTTTGAGTTTTCAGTCACCGATGACCGAAACGAAATTCTGTTTCTCCGTTGCATTCTTGGCGTCCTTACATGTCTGTAATTGCATGTGATGTAGCGCCTAAAGGCCTGCCTGAACGTCCTGTTGAACAGCGTATAAACCAGTGGGTTGATTCCCGACGAAACGTAGCCCACCCATTGAAAGATATCCAACAGCTGTTCCACTAGATTACTGTCGCACCCTTGACAGAGTACAGAAGTCACATTGGTAATGAAGAAAGGACACCACATTACAACAAACAACATGAATACAATCCCCAGAACTTTTGATGCCCTTTGTTCGTTGCTCAAGTTTTGCATGGACCTCTTTCCTATGGTGGACATCCTGCGGAGAGGGACCTCGTCCCGTGTGACTGAATGCAGCGTTCTGTCTCTCTTTATTCCATTTGCAATGACCACTTTCTCAGGCGATGAGGGAACCGGCAGTTCCTGCTGGAAGACGGTGGAAATGTTGGGCCTTGTAGCTCTCGATCTCAAAAGATAGGCCTTCTTGCGCAGTACTTGGATTGTCAGTAAGTAGATAATCATCATTATTGTAAGGGGTATAAAGAAAGCCGTCAAAGACCCATACACCTTGAAGTCCCCGAAGCCTTCTAGCGACAGCAGACAGGTGTGGTTGTTGTTGAAGGTGATGTTGTTGGGATGGTCAAAGACTTGTAGCCCTTTGATTGGAATTGGTATTGCAATACCTGATGGAGAAAGACCAATTGTTAAATTGAGCAGAGAATAAGGTTTGCATAAAACACTGAAGTAAACACACCAATTAAAATTGACTTTAGGTGTGTCCAACCTTGTTCCTGAAGGCACACCTTCCTCCTGAGTTTATACACACCTATACCCGCTAAATGTGGTCCTTGGGATTACTTGAAATTTCTAGGAGCGGTTGTGACCAGATTTTATTAACCCCAACTTTACTTGGGATTTACTTTTCTTATTTACTTTGTCTGAATTATATAGACAAGGGGTGCCCAAACTCAGTTCTGGAGGACGGCGGTCCTCCAAGGCCGAGTTTGGGCACCCCTGATTTAGAGTCTCACCCCTTCTTCAAGTCTCTTGTCTTGACTCGCACTCAACCTTCTTCGGGTCTTGGTCTTGACTCCCATTTAACCTACGCTAGTCTTGGCCTGACTTGGACCTCAATGAGCTGATTTTGACTTGTCCGCAGGTTTGAGTTAAACTCTCCAGGAAGGTGTATATCCAGGAGCAGGACTGGACAGCATTGGACTAGGTCAGGGGTCTCCAAACTTGGTTCTGGGGGGGGCAGTGTTGTGCAGAGCTTATCTCTAATACACCTTGCCTGGATGTTTGTAGCACACCTAGTAAGACCTTGATTAGCTGGTTCAGGTGTATCTAATTAGGGTTGGAGCTAAACTCTGCAGGACACTGGCCCTCCAGGACCAAGTTCGGAGACCCCTGGACTAGGTTTTTGTATAGTCCAGGAATAGTCAGTGTTGGTCCTGGAGTGCTGTTGACCTGCAAAGTTTAGTTCCAACTCTAATCAAACACACCTGAACAAGCTAATCAAGGTCTTCAGGATTACTAGGACTACAGGCAGGTGACTTTTTTTTTCAGGGTTAAAACTAAACTCTGCAGGACATCGGCACTCCATAGACCTTCTGTTTTTTTACGGAATCCTACTAGTTGATGGACTAGTAGCAAAACAACTATTTGACTAAACAAATTCTGCAGAAGCCCTGAATAGTTTGACTTGAGTGGCGTCATCTGATCCCAATTAGGTTCTTATGATGCGTTCACATAAGATGAGGTATCTTTTTCAAAAACAGCTGGGCATGGCACCATGTAATGGAACAGAGCACAGGCCTCGAGGCCTGTTTTAACTTGATACAGCATCTTATAAAAGCAAAACTCATAGTGCAGTATAATTGAAAACAGCAGGAGATGTCTTTGTCAATATTGTGAAACTCTTGTGTAATAAGGCGAATAGTGTATACATTTGCCATTCATTACTAATAATAGCAGTTACAGCACCAATAACACATCCTGGACTTGAGGTCTCTCGGTTTAAGTATCTATAACCATCAGCTGCTGCTGCCTGTTTTGTCTCAGTAATACTGCTTTGTCAAATGGAAGAAAATGCGAATTCGTTCTCAGGAGTGCAAAGGGACTTGGCGTTCATGGTCATTGTTGAAGTGACACAGCACGTGGCCTGCCTTTCATGGTGGTGAAACGGCTTCATGTTTCCAGAGCCATGCGTTGAGCTCGTCCAAACAACACAGCCAAAGTAATTGCTTGGACTGATGTTAACGAGCAGAAATTGTGAGGTGTTTACTTTCATTCCACCTCCCACAAGCCAACGTCCACGTATAACTAAAACCTGATCGTTAAAAGTAAATCTTTTTGCTTGTATAAATGGAGTCACATGACATGAGATTAATGACATTTATGCATGTGCAACTTTTCCAGAGATGAGTGTAAAGATCATTGATTGGTTTGACATTGAAGCCTACATTTGTATAAAGCTATAATTTTACATTTTATTAAATGTAGGCGATCACTAGATTTAGCAACACTAGATTTGAGTTTGTTCCGATTTTTTTGGAACAGTGTAAGCCTTGTCATCATCTGGAAGGAAATAGTGGCATTTTGAGTGTTTTTAAAAAGGCAGGCATTTCCTGCATCTGTAAAGGCAGTATTTCCTTTTGTTTTTTATAATAGTTGTAAACCGTGTTGGGGTAGCACATCACAATTAACTTGAGTTACGTAATCAGATTACTTTTTCAAGTAACTAGTAAAGTGTTTGATTACTTTTTAAAGTAGAATATCAGAGTTACTTTTTCAAATCGGTAACGCCAGTTTCTTTGTTTTTCCATGTAATGACTGACTTCCAGTTTCTCTCAATATGGAGAGCTGTAAGTACAGAGGCGTTGTGTAAACATATTTACTGTAGTTCTAGACCAAATGTCAAAATGCATTTACTCATCTCACTTGCACACAAATAGGTTCAGGAAGTAGAACAATGCAATACTTTCCCCAAAAAGTAACCAAGCAATGCACTTAGTTACGTTTTTTTTAGGAAGTAACTCGATATTGTAATGTGCTACTTTCCAAAAAAGTAATTAAGCAATGCAATTAGTTACTTTTTTTTTTTCTGAGTAATTCAATATTGTAATGCGTTACTTTCCAAAAAAATGAACCAATGCAGTTACTTTTTTGGGGGAGTAAGTCAATATTGTAATGTTATGTTCCAAAAATAAATAAATAAATAAATAAAGCAATGCAACTAGTTACTTTTTTAAGGGAGTAACTCAATATTGTAATGCGTTACTTTCCAAAAAAAACTAATTAACCAATGCAGTTAGTTACTTTTTTGGGAGAGAAAGACAATATTGTAATGCGTTCATGACTAAGCATGCAGTTAATTACTTTATTTTTCTGGAGTAACTCGATATTGTAATGATTTACATTCCAAGAAAAGTAACTAAGCAGTGCAATTAGTTACCTTTTTTAGGGAGTAACTCAATATTGTAATGTGTTACTTTCCAAAAAAGTAACTAAGCAATGCAGTTACTTTTTTTTTTATGGATTAACTCAATATTGTTATGTGTTACTTTAAAAATTTTTTACTAAGGAATGCGAATAGTTACTTTTTTTACTCAATATTGTAATGCGTTATGTTCCAAAGAAAGTAACTAAGCAATGCAGTTAGTTATGTTTTTAGGGAGTAACGCAATATTGTAATGCGTTACATTACAAAAAAAAGTAACAAAGCAATGCAGTTAGTTACCTTTTTAGAGAGTACCTCAATATTGTAATGTTACGTTCCAAAAAAGTAACTAAGCAGTGCAATTAGTTACCTTTTTTAGGTAGTAACTCAATATTGTAATGTGTTACGTTCCAAAAAAAGTAACAAAGCAATGCAATTAGTTATGTTTTTAAGGAGTAACGCAATATTGTAATGCGTTACTTTAAAAAAAATTACTAAGGAATGCAATTAGTTACTTTTTTTAGGGGGTAACTCAATATTGTAATGTTATGTTCCAAAAAGGGTAACTAAGCAATGCAGTTAGTTATGTTTTTAGGGAGTAACGCAATATTGTAATGCGTTACATTACAAAAAAAAGTAACAAAGCAATGCAATTAGTTGTGTTTTTAAGGAGTAACGCAATATTGTAATGCATTACATTACAAAAAAAAATAACAAAGCAATGCAGTTAGTTGCCTTTTTTAGGGAGTAACTTAATATTGTATTGCGCTACTTTCCAAAAAAGTAACTAAGCAATGCAATTAGTTACTTTTTTTAGGGAGTAACTCAATATTGTAATGCATTATTTTAAAAAAAGTTAATGCAACTAAGTTAATGCATTACTTTTAAAAGTAACTTCCCTTAACAGTGAACATACTAAATTATTCAAGACCCCCTAATTGGTGAATGAAAATACTGAACACAGTATTTCTTTCATGTAATACGTCATCCAAAGTGTTTTTTTTTCTTTTTTTTTTTTTTTCTTCATCTTGGAGCAATAGCATTGTGACGTACCTATAGAGATTAGCCAGACGAGTGCGATTTTTGCCAGCACTTTAGCTCTGGACTTGAACTGGCTGTGCTGGATTGGTTTCTTGATGGCAACGTAGCGGTCGAGGGAGATGGCGCACAGGTGCATGATGGAGGCCGTTGAAAACAAGACATCCAGAAACAGCCAGATAGGGCACAGGAAATCTGCAAGGGGCCATCTGGAGTCTAAAATATGAAGAGAATATTAAGCACCAATCAGTGGGCTCCGAATTTAAAAGAGGACACACTGAGACCTTTTTTGGCATTTTGCAACGGGACACGCACTCATTTTCAAGACATGTTTTTAACATTATTTCATGCACGCTAACTCAGCATGGCTTTCGTCAGAGTTATGCCATTCAGTGTTTCCGGAAAACTCCAGCCATAACCTGTTCCCTCAAGTAATCTAAAACTATTATTAATTGCTTGTTCCTCCTCTTTAGTCACCCATGAAGAACTTCAGATAAGTCAAATATGTTTTAAATAACAGATCCTTCATAGTGATACTAAACGTTTGATAGTGATGAAAGGGGAAAGAAATGACTTCTGAGGAATAACCAATCTGATACAGTTTTTATAATTCATATAAAACAAATATGTAGATACTGTAGATTGGATTTCCTTGTTTATAGTCTCTAGTTTGAACATGGATTGAATTACTTCAAATTCATCCCAGCTTTTGCATCTCGTCTTGTATTTAGTGGATCTTAACATTATTAAATAAATAGATACAAGCTTGAGTTGAACAAAAATGGTTGAAAAGATTAAACACTCGGGGGCTTTTGGACTATTCATCAAGGTCTTCACTGACGCTGTTTATTTTAGTGACAGACATGAAATGCTGGATAATTGAGTTGAGCTTCATCCCATTGGACTTACAGATGCTGTTGTTTAATTACGTTGTTTTTATCTTGTCAGTTTTTGTTTGTCTTTGTCATGGTCAAGTAGAGTTGATAAACTGCATGGTACGTGCCATATTATTGCTCTCATGACAATCCCACATTTACCAGAAGGTAAAATGCAAATTTTAGTTAAATCTACAACTAAAACTCTTAATAAGCTTATCCAAATACTTCATGCTTATATTTCAAACATGATTTCTAGACCTCATGGACCTAAACCATAGTGTATCTCCAAACTTGTGTGTGTGTTAGCAGACCTCCATGGTTTGGAGAGCCTATAACCAGATGTTGAAAGCTGGCGTTGGTCAAATAACCCCTCTTTACTAAACAGATCCTCATAGAAGCTCTTCAGAGAGGGCTACGTTATTGCCAGCTGAGCTTTTTCTGAATCCAGCCACATAAATGTAACCATATATATAGTGTCTCCCCCCAAATCAGAGCAACCATCTTTTATCCAAACAGGCATTGTTGTTCGATAAATTCTAAATGTTGCATCTTATAATTAATAATTTTGTGGAGTATAAGTGGGTGGTCACACCATTTTCCATTGCAAAATATGGTCATTGTAATGTAGTTGGGAATTTTGCATAAGGGTGACAGATTTCCAAAAGATTTTGCAATGCGAATTTGCTTTGTTGACAAACAGATAACCACTTGGTTAAAAAGTGATTTTATGCGAGCTGTGCTTCGTGCGTAACTTCACTATTGACAGTAGACAGTGGGTCTTTTTTGCCCACAACATTTCAGCTAATGTAACTGCAGCCTGAGAACTAAAACAATAAAAATCTGTAAAAGATTGTTCATTTATATGCACCAATACAGCAGTAAATCAGAATAAACTAAACTACTACTTTAGTATGTGAAAAACACCACAAAGGTTTTGGGTGATAACTCAAGTTGTTCAGTATTGTCTGATCTGAAACTGTGTTTAGGAAACTTCATGGACAAATTAATGGCATGTTTTGTCTCGCCTACACAATCTAAGCAAACATATTGACTATACCGTCCAGCTCTAGTTCCCATATAAGCTGACAGATAAGTGTACCCTCTTTTGCTGAAAGCAAAATAGACACTCTGCTCTACCGCACTTCAGGTTTGCCCCGCCAAGTCTCGACTTCCTCGTGTAAATATTTCTCTCGTTCTCAGAGAAACACATTTGTGGTGTGCTCTCCATAGTAGGCTCTTGTTTTGAGACTTTATCAAGTGCTGTGGAGGTTTTCACAGTGTTCATTCATGGCTTTAACTTGGGTTCCTGTCTTCACCTGGTCCACAGATGTGGACGTGGCCTTTGGTGGACGTTTAGTTTGAATGTTTTAGCAAGCAGATCTTGCCTCCGCAAGACTGAAACCTTTGAAATACTTCAGGTTGCTTTTATTTTTATGATTACATGTAATCGCAAGTGATTATATTGCGAATTAACGTCTAGAGTTACCGCCGTCTTGGTCAATAAATTGCTGCACTCACACATTGTATTATTGTACCCCTTCCTCCAAAGGTAGTTTGATTTAATTACCTGTCAGTGTTCATGACTTCTGGTAAGCTTCAGCTGTTTGGCGAAACCTTTCTTTCTCTTTCTGCATTCACACATGGTTCTCCTTCATGTGGAACACCTTTAGAACCTGTTTGCAAGCATTGGCTGTCATTTTTTTCATTCCTGCGGTCCTTAGGGGACTCTTCTGTTTCTTCACGCCATCAAGGCTTGGTTCAATTCAACAACTTAGTTTGGTCTTTTAAGGTTTTTGACAAAAACATCCAACACCCACCCCCTCCATCTTTCCTTTTGGGTTTTGTTTTCTCCCAACTTCTCAAGCCCAGTGTTTGATAATTTATTTTAGATTAATGTAATCTGTTAGAAGATTTTGTGGGACAAATGATTGGACTTAAAGAGCAGTGCAGTGTAATTTAGATTACATAATCAGCTTGTAATTAATGATATTACATTTTAAAATACTCCAAATCAGCCTACAGTTCAGTGATTTTCTTTTTCATCAGAAATTTTCCTTTCTAAAATAGCCTACCATTTACAAACCTTCAGAAAGTCTATAAGTTTTGTGGACATTTACACAAAGGCTTCACTAGTCAAGCAGCTATAATTTTACCAGGCCATTCATTTGTGACCCTGGACCACAAAAGAAATTGAGATTTATACGTCATTTCTCATAAATGAGCTTTCAATTGATGTTTGGTTTGTTAGGATAGGACAATATTTGGCCGAGATACAATTGTTTAAAAATCTGGAATCTGAGGGTGCAAAAAAATGTAAATATTGAAAATATTGAGGGAAAAACAGTTGTCCAAATGAAGATCTTAGCCATGCGTTTTACTAATCAGTAACTTGATATATTTACGGTAGAAAATTTACAAAATATCTTCATGGAACATCATCTTTACCTAATATCCTAATGATTTTTGGCTATTGCTACAAATATACCCATGCTACTTAAGACTGGTTTTGTGGTCCAGGGTCACATTTTTGTTTACCCTGCAGTTCCTTTACGAAGCCCAGTTTAGGAAACCTTGACGTAATGTTGTTTTGATGCACTTTAATGTGTGTTAATGTTGTTAATAACAACAAATGGAGTAAACTTTGTAGTTTTTGTATCAGTAAGGCACAAGATTATACTATTTAAATCAATGTGATAAATGCATTAGGTCAAAAGTAAATTGAAACTAATCAAAAAGTAGTCTTAGATTATATTATCTAAAATGTGTAATGTAATGGAATTTGTAAGCAATTTACCCAGTACTTTTAAAAGGATAGCACACCCTAAAATGGAGAGTCATTTTGTTCCAAGTATGGATTGCATTGAAAGGGATTTTTCATTCAAAAATAAAATTTCCCCTATGATTTACTCATTATCCTAGGGTGTATATGACTTTCTTCTTTTAGAAAAACACAATCAGAGTTAGGCTACATTTACATGACAGCGATGTAGTTAAAAACAGTTTTTCCCTATCGTTTTAAAAGGTTTCACGTATACACGATAAAGTTTTCAGAACGATTTGTTTACACACATCTGTCAAGAAATGCTGTATTACATATGCCAGGCCAGTGGTTGGCATGCTGTTTGTCTGTGCTTGCCTTTAAAAATTGAGACGTACTGTGCGTGATTCCAAACCTGCTTTCAAAATTATGCTTTTTCATAAGTAAACATAAATAAACATTGTCTCTTCCAAGCTATAAAATGGTAGTGAATGGCTGTTGAGATTTTGAAGCCCAATGAAGTGCATCCATCCATCATAAAAAGTGCTCCACATGATTCCGGGGGGTTAATAAAAGCCTTCTGAAGTGATGTGTTTGTGTAAGAAAAATATCCACATTTAAAACTTTATAAACCGTAATCTCTAGCTTCCACAAACTTTTGCAACTGAAGTGCAGAGGAGAAATCAAAACAAAACAACTGGTCACGAATTAGACGTACAAAACAAGGCTTTGTAAATAAAACTGTTGGAGGCTTTCAATGTAAGCTAAGAGAAGACTGGTTTTCCTTTAGCATAAACAAATCTTCTCAGCATATTGTCACCAGAGCTTCCTACGTCATGCGGAACGCCACTCTTGTGAACTTTTCTTACACAAATGGATCTGATTACTTCAGAAGGCCTTTATTTACCCTCTGGAGCACTTTTTATGATGGATGGATGCACTTTATTGGACTTCAAAGTCTCGACACCCATTCACTGCCATTATAAAGCTTGGCAAAGCCAGAACATTTTTTTAAAATAACTCTGACTGTATTTGTCTGAAAGAAGAGAGTCATATACATCTAAGACGGCTTAAGGGTGAGTAAATCATGTATTGGGTAAATTTCTTTATTGGGTGAACCGTCCCTTTTAAGGTTCTCATTTGAGAGCTGAATTACGATCTAGTAGACTTCTGGTTCACTGAAAGCTAATGCGCACAGACAAGGTGCAGCAAAGACGTTCAATAAATGTCATCAGATCTGTTTAATAAGAAATAATGGACCGACCGGAGTGTTTGGCATCGGAGCCGACAGCCAAGCTGGCATAGGAACGCCACTATTGTAGTAGCTTGGCAGATGTTGTATAGTTTTAAACTTGTGGGGCATGTTTACTCCAGAAATGTTTTGAAGAGTGCACGACTTGTATGTGTATTCATTCTGTCAGCGCAGGGAAACGAAACATGGTCTTTGTCATCGTTTAATATGGTTTTGGTGTAATTCTGAAAAACATTTAGACAGTTCAAAATCTCTATTCCATCTGAGTTTAAACTTGGACTGTCGTCCCACCCTGACGGCGCCACTGAACAGGCTATAGGGGCACGTTTTTGTATTTCGTAATACATTTTACAATAAACAGTCCTTCGTTATCAACCTTGAGGATACTTACGGAAGAGCACAGTCACCAGAGCAATGGGCATGACTAGCAATCCCACCAGCAGATCGGCCACTGCCAGAGACATCAGGAAGAAGTTAGTGGCGTTCTGGAGTTTTCTCTCCAGTGACACTGCCAGAATGACCAGGATGTTTCCACCAATTGTGGGGATGATAACCAGAAGAATGAGCAGCGCGGCCCAACGGAGTTGTTCTCCAGGCTGCTGGGGGTCAAGCATGGACGAGATGCTATAGCTAGCCATTCTGCTTGGGAAAGTTGTGCTTTTGCTCTTTCCGTGGGCTCGTCCAGCATTGTCACAGACTCCCTCCGATCCGAGGGTGGCCGTGCGTTCACATTCAAATGATGCTTTTGCTTGCAAAATAGAATTTCCAAAGAATCCCCCTCTGAATTATTATCTCCAGATGGAACGAGAAGTTAGGATCGCTCATGTGGTAGGCGAGATCTTGCCCATCTTTGTTCTGTCTCTGCGCTTTGACCCTGCAAATATATAAACATCACAGGTCATTCAGAAACATCTATGGTAAATATGATTTTCTCTTCATGCAGTTAGCTCTATGTTTTCCAGGCCATGCTTGTAATTAAGCAAGGAAGTAGCTATCAGTAATGATCTGTGAATGCTGACCATATGGAGTCATTTGTGCTTCTATCTGGTTCATCAGTCAGGACAGATGACTTCATAAACAATGTGTATGTTTCTTAAAATAATTAGTTTCGTAACTTCGTTATAGTTTCAAAACGACTCCTAGGATAACAGTATGTAATTATGAAATAGACAAATGTTAAACAGGAATAAAATCTAAAATCTAAAACATTGAGAAAAAATATTGGGGTTAACACAAGTTAGTTCCGATTCAAGTTAGTATTGTAAAGTTGTAAGTTTAAGAAACTCATCAAAATGCTTTTTTTTTTTGAAAAATGAAATTGTGTTTGTTTTTTAAATCTAAGTTCCAATTTTTCTAAATTCTAATTTAAAATGGTTCTAAACAGTTTTTTACATAATTAGAAAAATGTAAAAATTAATCTTGTACTTACCTTGAAGATTTCCCTTGATTCCGTATTATTCATTGTTGTATTTTTAAGCAAGTGAAACAAGTTCTTCGCAAAACGTTCCTCAAAATGCAGTCTCTCTCATTTTATATGTACATACAGACACGCGCACACACACACACACACAAAAAAAAGTACATTGCGATGACCAAATTCTCCGTGGGAGCGGATCCAGATATTATCTCACTTTTCAGTTTCATTCATAGGAATGTCCTTGTTGTTGAGGAGCTGGACGAATCCCCAGATCTTCTCCGCATCACCTACCATGATCACCGGTCTCAAACTTGCAAACGTCCTCTAACCCTTCCTCTCTCATTCTGTCTTTGCTTACTGACTCACTCTGCCTCTCCCTCTCCACCACCCCTCTCTCTCCCTCTCTCTCTCTCTCTCTCTCTCTCTCTCTCTCTCTCTCTCTCTCTCTCTCTCTCTCTCTCTCTCTCTCTCTCTCTCTCGAGTTGAACCTGGAGAAACGGATGAATGTGTTGACACTGGGGTGGTTCCAGTGATCCTGGGGGGTCATTTTCTTTAATGCAGCGGAGCCGCTGTTTATTTTTGTCATTCACAGTTTTTCCGTAGCTTCATTTATCTTTTTTTTTTTTTTTTTTTTTTTTTTCATTCAGTCAGTTGGCCAATTAAAAAAAAAATGGTTTACACATCCACGTCAACTACGTCTCATAATTTCAACAAATTTTTGTCAACGGAAATGAAGAAATGTGGTGTTTTTGAGACAAAAATCCCAACCCCATTGAGTATTTATCCAGACTTGATCCTTGAAGCACCAAGTTATTTTCTTCCGCTGTCTGTCTATCCAGATCCAGAGTGGGATTGTCCTTTAACACCGTCTGAATACTGAGGGGGTCACGGATGTCGTATTTTAACGTATCGATTGAACTTGACTCCCGCTTTCGCATTAAATGACTTTTGCGAGGCCGATGCTTGAACGATCTTTGTCCAGCTCCTCCTTCCCATTACCGTCATGTGCTCTGGCTGTATGGACACATCTGTTTCCCACCTTGACATGAAGCTGGAGGTTAAAGCTGGTTACTGAAAACAACAACAGAAAATGTGTGTGTATGTCTGTGTTTATATGTTGTACACGCTACCAATCAAATGTTTCTGTACACCTATTTTCCACATTTTGGATTGAAAGTCAAGTCGTAATTTTGAAGTGCTATAAATGTAAGTATGAGAATTATGTTGTGACCATAAAAAGACTTAAAATGGCAGCGCTTTGTCTAGATTCCAGAGACTCATGCTGGAACAGCTTCATGATCCTTTTTTTTTTTTTTTTTTTTTTTTTTTTTTTTATGTCAAGGTACAAATGCTATGATATAGTTTTACTTTATAACATGGAATCTCATGGTATTATACAAAATTTGGATGAGTAAATCAAAAGTTGGTCAGTACACTTACCTCAAAACACAATATGGACTAGTGTCTGTGTATATTAAGCCACAAAACACTATTTAAATGTGAATCCTTTATGAGCTGGACAAATATATATTTTGAGAGAGGGGAGGCTGTGCTATATGTCGTTGCACTAATTAGACATGCCATAGACATAACTAAAAATGCCATTTTTTATATGTGTATATTTATGTATATACACGTAATAAATATACACAGTATACATGCATTATGTAAACAAAAACGTTTAGTTTGGATGCGATTAAACGCAATTAATTGTTTGACAGCACTACTTTAAATATGTCTGCATAGTATTTTTATATTTTATTTTAGTTTTTCATATTAATCTAAAAGAGAAAAAAGGAAAACTATGTCTTGGCAACTGCCACAAGTTAAATAATTTATACTTTTTTATTTCATTTTATTTTAATCAGCAAATTTTTAATGGTTTTATTTAGTTTTTAATTGTATTTAGCTAATGATAATCCTACTTCCTACACTTTAAATGTCATTCCATCTACTTCAACTTCAAAATTTAAAGCTGTGATTGAACTTTTAAGCTTTTAAGTATGATTAACGTAGCCGTACAAGTCATTTAACTTTTTTTTTTTTTGTTTGTTTGTTTGTTTATTCAAATTATATTAATCTGACTTAAATATATTCTTTTAAAATTCATGCATTTGCTTTTATGCCCTATATTAGTTTTGCAGACTTGTATTGTGTGTGTGTGTGTGTATAGATGGAAACTTAAGGTCATACCTTTTTTTTTTTTTTTTTTTTTTTTTTTTTTTTTTTTTTTTTAGCTAATAAAACCTGAAGTCTATGTTTTGAAGATAAGCTAGTAAAGATGCTATTTTTTTTCAATGGAAGCATGGCTGTTGTAGGGGACTCTTTGTTTGTTCATTTTACTGGTGCGTTGGATAGCGTCTGGCAAAGGGAAACTCTTGAACCACGAATGCCTCCGACTCCTGGAGTGTGTCAGGCTTTGTCTTTTGTTTATGCAAGTTAACAAGAAAAAACTTAAATCAGACAAAACCAAATTTAGGAGAATGCTTTTGGCTAAAGATTTAAAAGGCTGTTAAGGTTGATTGCATTTGGAAAGTAAGACAAAACACTACTTATAAAGGAATATTATATACATACACATATGCGCATATATACGAAACGAGTACAAGTTGTACATATGTCTGTTTTTATTTAGTATTTTCATTAGTATGTTTAGTACTTTTTCCATTGGTGTTTAAATCATAGATTTCTGTTCTATGAATTTATGCAAAGTGTGCTATGCATGGGTATATGCGTATATATTGTAGGGTGTTAAGCAAACATTGCTGTATTTTGAAAATGGCTAAATGTATTTGTTTTTGATCAAATTGGCAAGTGATTATGACTGAATACCAGAGCATATTGAAGGCAAATCTAGATTTCTGTATGAAAACTAATGAAGCACCAGTCTGAATCAGCGATGAGCCTCTAAACCCAAATGAGCAGTCAGGATTAGATTGAATAAATGGCCACGGATGAGCACAAGGCCCTGGCTAAGATTTGTATTTGTACAGAAGGTTCCCAACTTTCAGCGCTGAAACTGTATTTCGCAGCCTGCCAAGTTCGGCAGTTGATATCTAGCGCAACACGTTAATTCCAGCCTGATGAAAGATTAAGTCAAATCTCTTTTTATTGCTAGTTGGCATTTGTATGCGAGTGCTAAGTTGTGGATTAGCTTCCCACGGAAAGAGTTTAGGCTGTGGGAAGGGTTTGAACAGTGGATGTGCTGTCTGTTGTTACTGACGAGATTGTCAAGACTGAACTTTTTAGGTGTAATTTGCTTTACTTTAAATCACCTTTGTAACTATACAAACCTGTATTGTGCAATGTATCTAAGCGTTTGTGGAACGACCAGTTAAATGACTTGTCGATCTGATTAGTCTGATTTAAAGATTAGATATTGAGTAATAAAAATAAAGATAGTTTGACAATGTTTTAGCCTTGATTTTGATTGAAGCATTTAAGAATCTAGATTAGCAATGACATTTTTTACTAGTATGCATCAGTATGGATTCATAATATCAGCCATCGTCTCCGCCACAACAAAGATTTATAAGATTTTGTGCTTTTCTTAGAATACTTTTTTTATTTGTTAATTCGTTTTTCTTTGTAAATTGTTTTAGAGAAAACTCAATGAGAAGAGCTAGTTCTCTTTAATGTAATAAGTTTGCTCTCTTTCAGTGACTTTGTGTTATGTGACATCTGAGAGTGTTGGCAGTCTCAAAGTTGGATTTAATGAGGAAAATGAGGCTCTTATTTGATTATATTATTCCTGCTTGGCCATTTAGTCCTTCGGGCGATTTAGGATTACTGTTACCGCAGACGTCTTGGAGTAAAGATTTGAATTTTTTTTTTTTTTTTGTGCCAACCTGTAACTTCAGTTCTGGGAAAGGAAAAAGACAACTAAATAAAATGAAGGGAAAAAATATGGCATTTATTTTTGCAAAATGATGTTATGTAATCTGCAGATTTTGAATATGCATTCACATCACAAATCATCTATGTAAAAAATGAGTTTTTCCGTTTTCTTTGTTTTAGAAGTTATAGAAGTTTAAATTTACTGTGTATTTTACTCTAAAATTAAAGCTTTATGTATAAATAAGTTATGTTCCAAATTTGAAGTTGATACGAAAAAACAAAACACAACGGAGGTTCCTGTGAGATTTTATTTAGGGCGTTATAAAATATCATTAAATATCATTTGAAAGCTTAGAAGCTCAAGATTCATCCTGTGAAATTTTGAAATCTGACATTTTGTTACAATAGAAATGGTACTTTAAAATCTTTTGGCAGTCTCCTCCCCTTAGTGGGCGGTGCCAGATGTCATATTACAAAAGGCATTACAATCAAAACTTTTTATGATCTTGACAAAAACATCGTTGGAAAGGTCTGAGTCTTAAGATTCCATATTTCGTGGATGATTTTTCGCTAAAAGCAGTATTGGCAGAGAAATGTAGGCATTTGTAACAGAAAAAATGCATTCAAATGCATGTTCAGTGGCATTTGTATGGCATTTTGTGGTAAAACACCCTAAATAAAATCTCACAGGAACCTCTTTTTTTTCATATCAACTTCAAATTTGAAACATAACTTATTTAGACACAAGGCTTTAATTTTAGAGTAAAATATTTATGTAAAATATTTATTTTATATAAAATAAAACAATACAGTAAATTGTCTTTACAGTAAATTTAAACTTCTATAACTTTTGATACTTTGATACAACAATCTGCTGATTGTCTTTAAAAAGAGTCCAACCTTAGGTCTGTTTTCAGAAGCGTTTATGAATTATAACAAATTAAGTTTGGATAGTGCACTTTTATGCCTATGTTTAAAAATTGGGGTTTGACGTTTGAACAGTTAAAGGGATCGTTCATCCAAAAATGAAAGTTATCCAATGATCTACTCATTTTCAAGCCATTTTAGGTGTATATGACTTTCTTCTTTCAGATGAATACATTTGGAGTTATATTAAAAAATGTCCTGGCTCTTCCAAGTTTTACAATGGCAGTGAATGGGTGTCGAGATTTCAAAGTCCAAAAAAGTGCATCCATCCATTATAAAAAGTGCTCCACACAGCTCCGGGGAGTAAATAAAGGCCTTCCGAAGTGAATCAATGCATTTGTGTATGGAAAATATCCATATTTAAAACTTCATAAACCGTAATCTCTAGCTTCGACTAACTGTTGTACCTACGTTCGCGAGAGAGTGGCTAGAGATTACAGCTTATAAAGTTTAAAATATGTATATTTGTCTTACACAAATGCATTAGTTTGCTTCAGAAGGCCTTTATTAAACATCTGGAGTCATTTGGAGCACTTTTTATGATGGATGGATGCACTTTATTGGACTTCAAAATCTCAACACCCATTCACTGGCATTATAAAGCTTGCAAGAGCCAAGACATTTTTTTAATATAACTCAAATTGTATTTATCTGAAAGAACAAAGTCATGTACATCTAGGATGGTTTGAGGGTGAGTAAATCATAAGGTAATTTTCATTACTGGGTATACTCGAAAACATTACGCCTTCGACTGGAAAGTCTTGTCACAATTGGCACTGGCATAACTTTATAGTCTTGTTCCTAATAAACTCATGTGCCTGCTTCAGATACACTTGATTAACGGAAAACTAAATAACCGTCCCGCACTGTTTTATCGAGTTCTTTTGTTACAAGCGTCGATTTGGCGGCGCACCAGTTCAATAGTTCCTTTGCATAAACTTTGAACAAAGAACTAAAGCCTCGCATTCCTTCGGCCGATCCAAAGAATTACTGTCAGAGAAAATAAACCGTTTCGAAAATGGATGATCTTTGCTTCAAGTGTTTTGTGTTTGTGTCTACAGGACTCCAGAGCAATGTCCCAGTGTGGTTTCTCTGCTGTCTGAGAGCTACAATCCCCACGTCCGCTGCGGCGCTGCAATGGCTCTGGGCATCTGCTGTGCTGGCACTGGGAACAAGGTGAGTTTTGATGAATGTTGTATTAGCGCTCATTGGTCTTAGTCGGTTTCATTGAATTTCGTTTGTTCATACTTTTAATTACATTTGTTAATGTTGATATATATAGATCAAATTTCAGCATCATGACAAAAACACGCTTTTAAAAGTTTCAAGTTAAGGGATCTAAAATATGATCATGCAGAATAAGACTTTAATATGTGCTTTTTAAGTATAATAAGCAGCTAATATGCTAATGATGTGCATGCTAATAAGCAACTAGTTAAAATTGTAGTGTTAATTATATGTATATGGTAACAGTTTACAATAATGTCACATTTGTTAACATTTGTTAATGTATTAACTAACATGAACAAACACTGAACAAAACATTTGACACTATTAATCTTTGTTAATGTTAGTTATTGAAAATAGTCTTTCATTGTTTGTTCATTTTAGTTCACAGTGCATTAACTAATGTTAACAAGCACAACTTGTGATTTTTATTAATGCATTAGTAAATGCTGAAAGTAACATTAAGATGAATAAATGCTGTAGATGTATTGTTCATTCTTAGTTCATGTTAACTAATGTGTTACCATTTATATTTATAATTTATACAAATAAATGTTACTGTTTTTGTATATGTAGAAATTAAACTAGATTTATAAATGTTGCTAATTTTTATTTGAGTTATTTTTGTGCAAATTGGACATGCACTATAAAGCTGTTAAGAAAAATTAATTGTTTAAATGCAGTTTTACAGAAAATCATGTTTATCTCCCTATGCGATATATAATGGCACGTAGTTGAGATTTGTTGTTTATTATATATTACTTTATGTGAGCATACTGTATACAGGTAAAGTCAGAGGTTATGTACTTTATATACTTTTAATATTGCTGAGCAATAATATGTGACCCTGGACCACAAAATCAGTGATAAGGGTCACTTTTTTTAAAAAATTGAGATTTGTACATCATCTGAAAGCTGAATAAATACATATTCCATTGATGTGTGGTTTGAGATAGGACAATATTTATCCGAAATACAACTATTTTAAAAATCTGGAATCTAAGGGGGTGGAAAAAAAAAAAAATCACAATATTGAGGAAAATCACCTTTAAAGTTGTCTAAAAGTTCTTAGTAATGCATATTACTAATCAAACATTTACGTTTTGATATTTACGGTAGGAAATTTACGGGAATATCTTCATGGAACATGATCTTTACTTAATGTGCTGATGATTTTTGGCATAAGAAAATCAAAAATCGATTGTGGTCCATGGTCACACATAGTTTACATTTTTTGACAAGATTTTTTTTTTTTTTTTTTTTTTTTTTTCTTCAATCATTGTCATTGCATTTGCAGCCATTTAGGTCACAGTCTGAAGCACTTGTATGACTCCTAAAGGTTAGACAGCTGAAATTGCATTTTGCAAATTCCTTACCCTGTTCTTATTAATGGGATATAATGGAAAAAGTTTGTTAAACTGTCTTTTTGTATGTGCTTTATCAAACAAAACAACTGCTGTATTGCAGTGTTTTTCAGTATGCATTAAAATATTAAATAAATACAAAATACAAAAAAAAAAAAGCCACAATATAAAATAGAATTTATTTTTCTTAAAATAATTATAACATATTTAAGATAATCTATTTAATATATAATTAAACATAATAATATAATAAATAATTAGAGGCCTATGAAATCCATTTTACTTTTTCCAAAATTCGTTTTTATTTTTTTTCTGGATTCCGTTTTTTCCATTTTAATTTTTCTGGATTCATTTTTTTTTTTTTTTTAAATAGTTAAATTAGATCTTACTAATCAAAATGCATAATTAATAAATTATGAAACATATACAATTTAACATAAGTTTATTAAAAGTTGAACATGTTTAGGGCCCTATGAAATGTTACATTTTTTTTCTTAAATTCCACGTTTTCCTTTTAAATTTTTCTGGATTCCGTTTTTTTCCATTTTAATTCAAAATATTGAGAAAACCTCCTTTAAAATGGTCCAAATGAAGTTCTTAGCAATGCATATTACTATTCAAAAATTACATTTTGATATATTTATGGTAGAAAATGTACAGAATATCTTCATGAAACATGATCTTTATGATTTTTGCCATTTTAAAAAAAAAAAAAAAAAAAAAAAAAAAAAAAAAAAAAACGATAATTTTGACCCAAAGAATATATTGTTGAGTATTACTACAAATTCACCCTTGCTACTTAAGACTGGTTTTGTGGTCCATGGTCACATATAGTTTACATTTTTCGACAAATATATTTTTCAATCATTGTCATTGCATATGCAGCCATTTTATTCACTGTCTGAAGCCCTTGTATGACTCCTAAAGGTTAGACAGCTGAAATATTATTACATTAGTCTGTAAGACAGCTGAGCAGGAACTGCCGGGTCCCAAGAGGGATGTTTGAACTGTCTTGCAATGATTCTGAGTGATGTTATTGGCTCTTCTGCATGCTCAGGTTGGTCCTGCGACTAATTGCATTATCAGTGGAAGAGTCACAGATGGCACATTTACCACTCGACTGGAGATGAGATTAAAAACGATACTTTGGACAATGTCCTAGCCGTTTACCACTTGACTCCCTCACTGGCTGAGCTGGAAAAGTGGAATATGAAGGTTTTGACTGGTTAACTTATGAGAACTCTAATCCAAATCCCTCTCAGGTGCCCAAATAGAGTCATGGGTGGTTTTTTGGCAATGCTGGGAAACGGGACTGGCCTACAAGCCAAGATCTCCCACACTTTCAGTTCGGTCTGGCCTTTTAAATGGGTCACAAACTCAGCTTCGGGTGCAAAATGTGCACACCTGGTTGTTTTACGGCAATATAGTTGCTTTGGTCCTTTTTCGGCTCCATCTGTTAAACAAACTCTTGCTTATTTTGAATGAATCGTTCCAAGCTTCTGCTGACCCAATCGCTGAAATATGTATAATGATGAGATACTGTATGTTGTGTAATATTGCTGTAGCTTTTAGGCATCCATGAGGCTATTTTGGGCTCTTCGGAGCTGTTTTAATACGTAACAGCTTGATCAAATGTGAGACTAATCAAACCAAACTGACCGATTCTGAGAGGGAAAAAATGATGGAAAGGTCATTCGAGGTCTTTCTTTTTCAATGGCTTGCGAGTTGGTAAATTAACTTGGCTGCTTCCTTCCTTAAGTCCCAAAGTCTCAGATACTTGGGAATCTGATAAATTTGCGGTTTAGCTGTGTCAGGATGTGCTTCTGTTTTTCCATAATCATAACTCATTTGCTTCCATTGATTTCCTTCAACAGGAAGCAATCAATCTCCTGGAGCCCATGACCAATGACCCGGTCAATTACGTAAGACAGGGCGCTCTGATCGCCTCGGCTTTGATCATGATCCAGCAGACGGAGGTCACCTGTCCAAAGGTAAGGGA
Organism: Labeo rohita; assembly: GCF_022985175.1. Lineage (NCBI taxonomy): Eukaryota > Metazoa > Chordata > Actinopteri > Cypriniformes > Cyprinidae > Labeo > Labeo rohita. The sequence continues at coordinate 10,978,276 of NC_066890.1, forward strand.
AATGGGTGATTTTGGGTGGTTGGGGTTAAATATTTGCCATTTCTTAAATGGAAGCATCACTGATAATGCACTGAAATACTGTATTTTTCAGTCCTTGCCTGACCGCAATTCACTGTTTAATATACGTTCCACGTAAATGGATGTACATTAGCTTAGAGGAAGTTTTTGTGGGCTTGAGAGACTACACAGACCGAAAATGAACAATAGTCTGTCATTGGACTGTTTATTATAGATTCTAGTACGCACCTAAAGTCGTAAATATTCACCTCGTGTAATATCAGACTTCGTCTAGTCAGTTCCACGCTGTGGTTGTGTAGTCACGGTACATTTGCTTGTTTCTTGGGGTGATTTTCCTTCAGTTTTACCACATGATTATTACTGGGCTGCGAATTTTATGGCCACATGAAAGCGAAATTGATTTGAAATCCCTGTTTTATGGTGTAATAAAAGGCTCGAGTTGTAATAATGGCAATCATTTGTTAAATATCCCTTCCGGGCAGGCTTTAATTCATGCTAGCCACATGTTTTATGAGCCTGGCCTTCGGATTTGGGAAGAGAAGGCAGATCATGAATGTCAGACTTCATTTAACTGTATCTTTGCCTTTGAACCAGAATCTAAATGTTTCTTCAATATTTCAGAGTGGGAAATAAGTATTTTGAGACACACATCCATGTTGATATTGTCAGATACCTTTGATATTTGTTGTAAATGCAGCACACGACCAGAAACATTTTAAGTAAAGTCACATGATAGGTATTTCTGGTGTGTTGTTTCCTGTTCTCGTTCATCGTTTAATTTAAAACCGCAGTTGTCATATATCCCAGATCAGATGTACATCAGCTCATTCTCTCCACAGGTGAACCAGTTTCGACAGCTCTACTCAAAAGTGATCAATGACAAGCACGATGATGTGATGGCCAAATTTGGGGCCATCCTGGCTCAGGGCATCCTGGATGCAGGTCAGTATCAGATGTGAATATTTAAGGTTTCTGGACAGGCTTCCATGTGCTTTTTATTTCATTGCATTGCATTGCATTCTTTTTTAAAAATTGTTTTTATTTAGTTAGTTTATTTGCATTTTGCAAATTCCTTACCTTATTCTTATTTATGGCATATGTCGGAAAAAATGCGTAGTAGAATTTGTTCTTTTTATTTGTGCTTTATCAAACAAAAAACTGCTGTATTACAGTGTTTTTCAGCTTGCATTAAAATATAAAATAAATACAAAGTACTAAAAAAAAAAAGCCACAATTTAAAAAAGAGGAACTTATCTTAAAATAATTTAAATTAAAATAATTCAAAATACTTAATATAATCTTTTTCTTTTATTACTTTTGGTTTGGGGCTTAAGTTAACCACTTTAGTTCTCTTAAGTCGTCTCTTAAATATATGTGGAAATATTAGAGGACTATGAAATCCATTTTATTTGTTCCAAAATTCTGTTAAATTTTTTTTTTTTTTTCCCCAAATTCTGATTTTTCCAATTGAATTTTTTGAAAATTATGAAACTTGTACAATTTAACATCAGTTCATGAAAAGTTTAACATGTTTGGGGCCCTTTGAAATTCCGCATTTTCCATTTAAATTTTTCTGGACTTTTTTTTTTTTTTTTTTTTAATAGTTAAATTAGATTTTCTTAATCAAAAAGCAAATATAATTAATTAAACTTATAAAACGTATACAATTTAACATCAGTTTATTGAAAGTTTAACATGTTTAGGGCCCTATGGAATTCTGTGTTTTCCATTTAAATTTTTCTGGAACTGTTTTTTCTTTTTTTTTAATAGTTAAATTAGATTTTTATTAATCAAAAAGTTTATTAGTTTATTAAAGTTTATTAAAAGTTTAACATGTTTAGGGCCCTATGAAATGTTTTTTTTGCCCTCACCTTCTGTTTTATTGTTACCAAATTTTAAGCATGTCTAATTATTTAAATGCATAAAAAACATGATTTATTAAAGTTTATTTTTACAATATTTACATTTTTCTGGTTATCAAATGAAGGCATAAGATATGAATTCAAGTTGTCTAAGTGTTAAGTTACCATTCAAATTAAAACACGAAAAAAAATATTGTGTGATTATTCCTTAATAAAATAAAGTTTTAACAATTTTAGTAGTAGTAGTAGTATGTACATTCAACTAAACAATAGTAATAAATGTCTTCAAGCTTTTATTTTGATGGGTTGCCATGAATGCAACTGATAGTTTATCTCAAAAGAAACTGCAAAATGCCCATGAAGAAACTTCAGAGCAGTTCTGGAGATGTTGTTCATGTACTTATGTCCTTATTTAGCAAGACGGCAGACACTGAAATCACCGCGACGCCACGCCTACTTTGTGTGTAGTAAACAAAACTCTGCATCTGTGTACATAGACGGAGACGACAAAAACATAAACAGTTCATATTTAAATAGTCTTTTTGCTTAATATTGAGAGATACAAATCCATATAGTGGTTTGATTTAAGTGTAATAACCTACTTTTGATTAATTCATCCAAACTTTGACAAATTCCATGACATTCCGCATTATAAATAAGTAAAGAAAGTAAGTTCCATTTTTATGACTGGATTCCGCGACTCCGTCCGCGTTTTCCTCATCGCGGAAATCATAGGGCTCTAAAATATAATGATCTTGTCAATTTCACATTTTTTGCTCACTGGCTTAATGTGCTTCATAGAGTCTTATCTCCAGTAACTGAATGTTTGGGTGTTTTTCTCTAAATGCGAGGGTGAAAACAAACCTTTTGTATGCATGTCAGGGCAGGTGAGTCCATTTAAGGCTTTGCGCTAAAATGCGATAGGATCGTGACAAGAATGTGGCATGCAAAACACGATTGCACCACATCTTCATGCCACTACATGCAAATATCACTCAGTCCCAGGGGTTCTTTCCTATTAATATTGAAAGAACATATCGACCTTCAAAATGCTCTTGCCCCCAGCTTTCCAAATATCAGCTTGTGTGCAAACCCAGTGCAGGTATCACAAAGAATAATTCACATGGAGTGTTGTTTTTGCCCACGGTGATTGAATTTAGGACATGTTGGGGAGGTGTTGCATCCTAATTACTATTACAGTTGGGTGACAGTTCTTAATATGGGGGATTTCAAGGTTTCCGTCCAACACATGCAGACTGATCTTTGCTACAACTAATTAAATAGCTGCTGTCTTACCATTGTGGCTCCAAAATTTAAACCTAGCGTGCTACCCTCATGTCTATAGCATATAATGGCGGCTTAACCAATATAAACTACATAGCCAGCAACTCCATGAGGTACACAAATTGTGCACATGACGGAAAGCACACAGGAGGAGCTCTCATTTGATTTTGTTAGTATGTTGCTAGGCTAATGCTGTTGTATTTCATTAAGCATAAAAATACACAGCACGTAGAAATGTTGGAGTTTGATATTAGCATGTTTTTAAGTTAATGTGAGTCATCCTGAGCAAAAGTACACAGCATATAGAAATATATAAGTTTGACAGCTAACTTCACAATAATAAAAAAAATATATATATTGTATTAATAATTATTATTATTAAACTCCAACATTTGTGCAATTTCTAAGCTAACATTGTAATACTCCAATAAGCATAAAAATAGTAATTACAAATATTGGAGTTTGGTATTAGCATGTTTTTAAGCTACCGTGACAATTATCCAATGAGCAAACTAATAAATAAAAATACACTGCACACAGAAATACTCAAGTTTTACATTAGCATGTTGCTAAGCTAACATTACAGTAATAAAAATAAAAATAGAAATTGCACAAATGTCAGAGTTTGATGTTAGCTTTTTGTTAAACTAATTTTGTAATGCTCCAATAAGCATAAAAATAGCCCATAGAAATATTGGAGTTTGATATTAGCATGTTTTAGGCTACCATGACAATTATCCAATGAACAAAAAATACATTGCACACAGTAATATTTAAGTTTGACATTAGCACGTTGCTAAACTAACGTCACAAGAATCAAAATAAAAATACAGATTGCACAAATGTTTAAGTTTGATGTTAGATTTTTGCTAAGCTAACACTAATATTCTAATAAGCATGAAAATAAGCACGCATAAATATTGGAATTTGATATCAGCATCTTTTTAAGCTACCATGACAATTATCTAATGAGCAAAAAATACACTGAACAGAAATATTAGTTTGACATTAGCATGTTGCTAAGCAAACGTCACAATCAAAATAAAGAAAAGACAAATTGTACAAACGTTGGAGTTTGATGTAGGATTTTGTTAACATTTGTATTCCAATAAGCATAAAAATAACATGTACGAATATTGGAGTTTGATATTAACATGTAGCTAAGACACAATAATGGGTGCCACAAACAAATATTGACTTTTTAAATATTTTTATTGATAGTTTTTGGTGTTGTATTAATGATTACATTAATGAGTAATTTTGTTGCTTTAGAATGTAGTCAAACAAAGGTATACATATTGTAAGTATGCTGCTTAATATTTGAAACAGTCTATGTCAAGGACATGCCTATGATGCCTTAAATCCAGTGAGATGCCTACACGGGCAGCATTTTAAGTAGTACATGCACTAGTAACAGCTGTGGACCACTGAAAGCTCTTGAGGCTAATTGAAAATTGCAAGGTCTGTTGAAATTACGACAAAGTCTTTATTAATCTGACTTGATTCATGGCCTGCTTTGGCAGAGAGTTTGAACTCTTGACTTATTGGTTGTCACAAATGTCATAACATGTTTTAAGTCACTGCAGTCAAAATAAACAACTCAGGCCATAATTTCCCTACGCAGTTACAGTAGATGCCAACAGGAAACTTTCATCTGATTATTTAATGGGCTGTGACAGAAGTATGAAGAAATATTTTCTGCGATACCTTTCATTCTCAGCCAAATCGATCCTCTAAACTGATGATACAGTATCTCTCCCCATTCATCATTTTTAAATGTACATTGTAATGGACATCCCCACACCTCCTTCCGGCCTGGCATTCATCCCTCACTCCTGTTATTGTCTGCTCATCAGGCAGTTTGAGGGTGGAGGAGTCTTTGGCCTTGACCTTCACATCATCTTCTATTAATATCCCAATCTTGTATCAGCTCCATGGGCTGTACGCCTCGACAGGAAAGGACGTGTGAAAGCTGCATTTGTTAATTAAGATACCACCAGTGCACACCTACACCATCCTCCTTTCAGCATTAAATGTGTACCCTTTATATTACCGAATCAAAGAGTAGTCCTGCTTAGCCAGACCTTTAAATATAAGCATAAAGTTTGGTCCACAATGTCACTTAAGATCCACAATGTCACTTAACTTTTTCATAGTTCCTAGAACTATTAGCAGAAGTACCTGCTTTTGGCATGTTTGCACTGTAGGAACCAGGAACGTGTTTGGTTCTAGGAACTCCATTTTGGGGATCTAAATTAGCTCTTACTTCAGAGTAGGGTCTAAAACAGTTCAGTAGGAACTACCAGTGATGCAAGTGTACGCTGATTGGCCAAAAGCATATGAAACACCGGCTACTCGGCATTTTTAAAAAACAATGTAATTTTAAAGAACATGGAAAACAGTGATAACGGCTTTTAGCTACCTGTTGTCTTCAGCGAGGTGTTCTTTTCTCAGCCTCGATGATATGTAACACTGAAAGTTGACATTGGAGATTTAGATCACGTAAATCAGGGGTGCCCAAACTCGGTCCTGGAGGGCCGGTGTCCTGCAGAGTTCATCTCCAGCTAGAGTTAGACACACCTGAACCAGTTAATCAAGCTCTTACTAGGCAAACTAGAAACTTCCCGGCAGGTGTGTTGCAGGACACCGCCCCTCCAGGACTGAGTTTGGGCACCCCTGATGTAAAATTGTGCATTTACCTTCTATCTCTGTTATTAATAAACCCATGGCACACAAAAAAACAGCTCCAATAACAGCGTCCTCGATTCCAGGGGTTGTTGATATTTGCGAATGCCGCAAATAAAGACGTTGCTGTCGTCTGCTTTAGAGTTCCTGCTGCCGGTGCAAATGCAACCAGAAAAACAACCTGAGGGGGAAATTGGTTCTCTAGGAACCACCATGCTGGCTAGTTCCTAGAACTACACAGTGTGAAAGTCCCTTTATTCAAACTGGAAAACTCCTAGGGTGACTTCAGGTTGATTGGGACACTTTTTCCAAGTCATTTCAATGACAGAAAGTGTCCCAATCAACCTGAAGCCACCTTACTTAAGGTGTGGTCTCATTTACCATTGTTACCATTGTCATTTACTTAGGTATCTGCATCATGTAGTCATGTAAGGGAGGATTTCTCCATGTGGATTTAACTCTTCTTCAAGTTGGCCATGCGAATTTGCTGCATTGACCAACAGAAAGCTGCTTCATGGATTGCTACGCTATTGACAATGGACCTTTTTGCTGAAATTTTGCTAATGAAGAGGCTGGTTGGAGTTCCTGAGGAACTTGCTAATATGCCATCTTTCCAATTCTTCTCAGGTGGTCGTAACGTGACGATCTCTCTGCAGTCACGCACAGGCCACACCCACATGCCATCTGTGGTGGGTCTGCTGGTCTTCACCCAGTTCTGGTTCTGGTTCCCGCTCTCTCACTTCCTATCTTTGGCCTTCACACCCACAGCTATCATCGGTCTCAACAAGGATCTGAAGGTAAAAAGAAATGTCTTCTAACCCAGTAGTTCCCAACCACATTCCTGGAGGCCCACCAACACTACACATTTTGCATCTCTCCTTTGTCTGACACACCCATTTCAGGTCTTGGAGTCTCTACTAATGGCCTGATGATCTGAATCAGGTGTGTTTGATTTAAGGAGATATGGAAAATATGCAGTGTTGGGGGGCCTCAAGGAATGTGGTTAGGAACAACTGTGTCCTAACCTAAATAGCGGAAGTCTCCAAACCTTGCTCCTGGTGAGCTACCGTCCTGCAGATTTCAGCTCCAACCCCAAGCTAGTCAAGGAGCTCAGGGCTACTTGATAATTACAGAACGATGTGTTGGAGCAGGGTTGGAACTGAAGTCTGCAGGAAGATCCCTGCAGTAAATCACCACAGTGCAACCTCAACATGGGTGACTTCACTGTTATACAAGAGAAACAGTTGTTGTAGGAAATTTTGATCTCCTGCATTAGTGTGACAAACAGTCTAATCCCCATGTATCCAGCATGGCGCCAAACCATTAATCCATGCAAGAAGAACTAGCAGCCCTGGTAAAATGGTTAGTTCAGGAATGTCCATTCCTGTTCCTGGAAGGCCACTGTCCTGCAGTTTAGCTCCAGCCCCAGTTAACCACGCTTGAACCAGCTAATCAGAGTCTTCATGATGCCTAAAAATTCAAGGCAAGTTGGGGGTAAATTCTACAAGATGTTGGCCCTCCAGGAGCAGGTTTGGACACCCCAGGGTTAAAGGAGAAATTCACTTCCAGAACAAAAATTTACAGATAATTTACTCACCCCCTTGTCATGGTGCCCCCAAGTTTGAACTTCCAAAATGCAGTTTAAATGTAGCTTCAAATGACTCTAAACAATCCCAGCCGAGAAAGAAGGGTCTTATCTAACAAAATGATAGGTCAATTTCGAAACAAATTGACAATTTATATACTTTTTACCCTCACATGCTCGTTTTGTCTCATCTATGCAATGCTTAATATGTATTAAGTTTTTTCCTATAAAAAAACATAATTTCTTATCGAATGAAGAAAGAAATGCACAAACATCTTGATGACAAGAGGATGAGTAAATTATCTGTAAATTTTTGTCCTAAAAGTGAACTTCTCCTTTAGCGCAGATGTTCACATTGTTAAAAGTAGAGAAAGCTGATGCAACCAAAATAGTTCTCTTCATTATTTAAGGCCTAGGTACTACATGCATTGTTTTTCCTCTCAAAAAAAGTCTTTGTTCAAACTCTAGTGAAGGTTAGGCAGCATCCTAACTGTCATTGAATGTCCCATGTGACTTATTTGGAAGGCTGTACAGGGGCGGCAGCTTCTGAAACAAATTACATAAGAGGCTTGTTTGATGTCAAACTATTGCTAAGGCACCAGCATAATAATACACAGTAGTAAACTTATCAGTTTTGAATAAATAAGTTCTGTCCTGTTAACAGATGCCGAAGGTGCAGTATCGATCCAACTGCAAACCCTCCACCTTTGCCTACCCTCCACCTTTGGAAGTGCCAAAGGAAAAGGAAAAAGAGAAGGTCTGAACTCTCACTTTGCTTACCAAAAACCAATGTTCTTCAACTATTCCCCGATATCATGGTTTTATTTGTCCCGCTGTTCTTCTGTCAGGTTTCCACTGCTGTTCTGTCCATCACAGCTAAAGCCAAGAAGAAGGAGAAGGAAAAGGAGAAGAAAGAGAAGGAGGAAGAAAAGATGGAAGTGGTATGTATGTCCTACAGCACTTCCAGAAACCTTTAGCTTGTTTAGAACTCCAGTGATTTGGTCTTTATCTGATGCAGGAAACACAGGCAGAGGCTGAAAAAGAAAAGAAAGATGAGGAGAAGGAGAAAGAAAAAGAGAAGAAAAAAGAGCCAGAGCCAAACTTCCAGATGTTGGAGAACCCAGCCCGGGTCATGCCAGCCCAGCTCAAGGTCCTCGCAATGCCCGACAGCTGCAGATACCAGCCCTTCAAACCTGTGAGTCGAACTTCTTTAATTTAGGCCTGTCGTGAATGTTTGACAGCTTTCTTCTGTAAAACCACTCAAGCTGCCCATGAAAGAAACTCTTCAGAAGATGTTTGCCTGATGGCTCCAATTAAACAATGTTAAGAGCTGTGGTGTAGTCCTCAGAGGTCAGCTGGCATAAATCCAGCCCTTTTTGTTTTGCACTTTAGGAGACTTCAAAAGTCAAGTTAAACAAGACTTGTAGATGGACTGTTACGGTATATAGTAACGCCTTTTGTCCACATTGTTGCCCCCAGTTGCACACGGGTGGAATCATCATCTTGAAAGACACCAGTGAGGAAGAGGAGGAGCTCGTGGAGCCCGTGTCCGCTCACGGCCCTAAGATCGAAGAGGAAGAACAGGAGCCTGAGGCCCCAGAACCTTTCGAGTACATAGATGAGTGAGATGTGCCACCCTACAGGTACTTCCTCTACAAGAACACAACACTGATGTCATGTTTAATTAACTACAGTTTTATCCACACATGGTCAGTTTAGAGGCTTTTATTCTCTGCACACTTCCTGTGGAATGCCTCACACCAGGGGTCACCAGATCCGCTCCTGGAGGGCGGGAGTCCCTGCAGAGTTTAGCTCCAACCCTAAGTGAACACACCTGAACCAGCTAATCAAGGTCTTACTAGGTATACTTGAAACTTCCAGGCAGGTGTGTTGAGGAAAGTTGGAGGTAAACTCTGCAGGACACCGGCCCTCCATGAACAAGTTTGGTGACGCCTGCCTCACACTATACGGATCATCAAAAACTCTTGCCTGATTTATAGAATTTTAGAATCTTTGTCCATGTGAAAATTCTAAACTAATAAATTTAGATTCTAATAGGAAAAAAAACTATTCTAATTTTAAAAAAAAAAAAAAATTGTTATAACTCGGCACAGCATGTGTACTAATAATTTTTTATTTATTTTATTTTTTTGCAGGTGGTGTTATGATATCTGCGTGTTCGCAGCATGCACCGCTACATGTCTATTCAAAATGCCCACCCCTTTTCCTTTTTTACGTTGTTTTCTCCACTTGGCCTATCATGGCCACTTGAGGGATGTTTTACATGATGGTTTTCAGTCATTATACAATAAAATATATATGTTGATCATGAGATTGGCTGCTTTTTTGTAGTGGATCTGCAATATCCTTTGTGCATTTTTGGAATTTGATTAAACTGTTGTAGTATTCTCAATTATTATGTTGTATTAAGTGGACTTTTGAGCAGACATGCTGTACTATTTGAAATGGCATTTAAACTTCATTAAGTTCGTGCATGCAAATTAAGGATATAAAATGAAATGGAGAAGACACAAAAGTGGTTAAAATGTAAAAAGCATATAAGAAATAGTGGCCAAGTTAAAATATTAACAAAACAAAAGTTTACATTTAGCAATTTACACAAACTACAGTTACAAAAGAATAACCAACTGCCTGGAGCGAAGACATCAGTTCACTCACATCATTGTATGAGAAACAGCATCAATCATAGTGACAGTATTTTCTTGAAAAATAAACGACACCTATTCCCATATACTGTATATCCTAATGTGCTTTCCACGGAATCTACCAAGTGACTGTTTTTAATGGTATGTGGTCATAGGTGTTCCACCAACCTAAACTGACAGGAGGAAGCATTTAGTCACACTCTTCTCCCCACTGTTCACTATATCCCCTAAAAGGAAACGATTTTTGTCAAGGCGTTAATTTCCCGTACGTCTTTACAATGTGGGTGGGATACTTTGGACTTTGACTTCAGGAAAATTGGCACGGTTCCGGAAAGATATTCGTATATCATTTGTATTTCCTTGAAATTGTGGTTCATGTCTCAGCATCTCTTCATCATTTTTGGGAGTCTAGGATCTTGACCTTGAAATAGCCCTACTCTTCTTACAGAGAATGCTGCATCCTGGTCTTTAGTAGATAAACGATTGTAAATTCTTTTTGTTTTGCAAATACAAAAAAGAAAATGTTCTAGTGTTCTTTTAAGGACCTTGCAACACTGACCCCAGACATCAGCAGCCTCTCTAAATGAACCGTGCTCTTGTAAACTGCATTTAGAAGAATCGCAATTTTGGCAAGTTGGCTTCCGCTGGCCTGAAAATTCAACAGATGAAAGCAGATGAAACCACTATATTATTACACTTTATTATGTGCTGACATTTTTCCTTCATGCCTGTTTCTGCAAATATAACCATACAAGGTGATAAGCATCTACCGGAGCAATAGAGACCCTTCTTGCTATGACCCTAAAGGGTCAAAACGAACACTTGGAGAATGGCATATCCTTCCCAAGTACGATTGTTGGTGAACAAATTCCTCAATCGCTTTTTGCCGTGAAGTCACAGTCTGCTGAAGCCGCACTGATGACAACGGATGGCAAGAGCGAACCTCTCTTGTTCGTTCAGTCAGCATACTGGCCAGAGTGGTGTTGGAGAAACGTTTATGACGGGTGTCCAGGCACTGGAGGTGGTCGAGAGCCTTTTGTTTGTTGTACTTGCTGGGTGCACTGATGGACACACTGACTGCCCATTTGAACTGGGGACAGGGATGACTGTTATGACTCCTCGAAAGTCAGGGAATTTGTGGATCTTGGCAAGAATTGTGGAACATCATAAATATGAAGCTGTAATGGACCACAAAAGTCAGACCAATGGTTCTCCCAGTGGGAATAGTACAAGTGACACTATTGGACCAAGTTGCACTGACCTGCAGGGTTTCTACTAGTATCAAATAGATTTGCAATCTGTTTGAAAGGCCCAACTTAGATGCCAAGTTTTAAACTTGTTTGGAAAGTCTTTTTTTTGAAAATTCGGTTTGTTCCTAGCATGGCTTTACCTCAACTTTGAGAGGCAAACCAGTTGAGGTCATTTTTCAAACCATCCTGTTGTTTGACAGTAAACTCTTTGCTCCCATGGTTGCTGTAGTGCCCACATCCCATGAGCTACGCCAAAGGAATTGAGTTTATATAAGAGATGAACCTAGCTGATAAGCTTCTGTTAACGTACATAGCACCTCCCTTCGCTCCCTAGTTCCATGGTAAGGGAGATTCCCATTTGTAGCCTATTCTGTTTTGAAAACAAGTGCACATGGAGCTTGAAGAATGCACCGTGAAATAATGTTATTGTCTTTAGTGTCAGTGCCACAGTGTATTCTACAACTAAATACCTGCTACTTCTTTATGTGAGCCTAATAATTGTGTCAAAAGTAATTAAGCCATTATTTTATTAGTGGGCCAAGGCCATTGCAAATTCCCAAATTTGTTTACAATATTCACATCATAGTTAACTAAGAACTAGGTTTTTGCAGGTAGACCACCAGGCCAAAAGTAAGTACATGTATATATTTTTTCAGTTATATAACAGGATTAGGAAGTGTTGAACATTAAAACAACCTGTTAAATTTACAGCTTGTTGTGGTGACTAATTAAATAGTTCCTTTGTTTAGGTTTTAAGTGAGCAATGACCACAGAAGAGCTTCCACCAATCATCCATTTGCTTTCGTAATGTGTTTCACTGGGTCTCTACGTCCAGTGTTTCTCGATTAAAATAAACACATCCAGAGCGGACCCTGCCAAGAAATTTTGGACACAGATAGACTCGGGCAGTATGTTGATTGAATTAACCTCCACAACAGAGGCTTCTTGTGCTGGTCAGGGTCTGGGCTAACCTGTCTGACTTCTCTCTTTGAGCACAGCTGGAAGCCAGATTCACTGTCATGGATTCAGTAGATTTTCCAGCCATTCGCTGGTGAAGCACTGAGGTGTGGTTGATGAGACCCTTGGGACTCTGCTCTTAAAAGTGTCTCCACTAGAGAGAGCGACTACAGGGGCCTCCCTATTCTGGGAAGTCAGAATAGAGTAATAGAAAAGGAATACGGGTGAGTTGGCTAAATGGATGGTATATAGGCTAACAAACATCCACAGTTTTCCAGCCATTAGTTGAATGATTGCGGTGTCAAAGTATGTTGCTGACAACTCCCTTTCATTCCATCTTCATTCATCATTACAGTGAAAGGAATAATCCAACAAAGACTGTTTGGATTCTCCATGGTTGCATGCTAGTGAATTTTTTTTTTTTTTTTTTTTTTTCTTTCTTTTTTTTTTTTCAACGTGAACTCATGAGTCAAATCTCAGTGGTCAACTTCTGGAAAGGAGAGAGAAGACTTTGGTTCATTAGGCAAAGAACTCATTAAGCAGAGATGTAGAACAAATGTGGGCCATGAAAATGGTTTCCACTTGATGTTACTGCTAAGTAGGCTATGACAGAGTTTGGCTTCTTGTGTTTCAGAATTGAAGCATTAGCAATCCCAGTCTCATGTTGTAGCTTTTGCTTTTGTACAAGTATGAAGCAGCCATGGAAAACTTACAGTTAAAACTAACAGTTAACTATCCTGGATCTCTCGAGGACAGCTTGTCAGGATGAGGGTTGGATACTACAATTAAACAGATTGCATTAATGGAGCTTGGCGGGCTTTGTTTTTGTGCAAATCTATTTTTTATGGAGGGAAAAGGACTCAAGCAGTGGCTCTCCGTCTCTCTGCGGGAAGCCAACCGCAGTTTTCCTCTCCACCGCAGAGCAAGGATGGCTGCCCGGAAGATGCTTGACATTAGCTTGAATAAAATGAAATGGCTTTATCAGCTGACAAATCCCCACATGGAAATGATGACACAACATTATTTCATATTATTTATGGTCAAGTCCTTCACTTATAAATCCACATTGCTTGATTTGTTTTATATGCTAACCCATCCCAGGCAATAGTTAATGTTTGATTTTATGAAGCGCTCAATGCAATAATTTTTTCGAGTGCATCAGTTCAGCGATTTTAGGAAATGACTTAGCACACCAGACAGATGGGTCACTCTGTTTAAAAAGTAATGAGGAACTGCGGTTTTCTTTCTGCGACCAGTTATTGGATACCAGATGACTGGAGGCAGTTAGCAAGATCAACTATGCCACTGTTGCAGCTGTTTCAAGCCAATAGAAATGGTACACATCTGGCAGAAGACCAGCAAATAATTAAAAAATCATGTAGGATGAAATCTCTTATAATGGTTTAGAATTGGGATGGGCAATTTGAGTCCTGGAGAGCCACTGTACTCCAAAGTTAATCTCCATCCATAATCAAAACACATTTGCCTGTAATTTTCAAGAAATCCTAAAGACCTTGGTTAGTGTTTTTCAGGTGTATTTGATTATGGGTGGAGCTAGACCAGGGTTGCCCAAACTCGGTCCTAAAGGGCCAGTGTCCTGCAGAGTTTAGCTCCAACCCCAATTAGACATCTGAACCAGCTAATCAAGCTCTTACTGCGCATACTAGAAACTTCCAGGCAAGTGTGTTGAGGCAAGTTGGAGCTACACACTGCAGGACACCAGCCCTTCCAGGATCGAGTTTGGGCACCCCTGAGCTAAACTCTGGGCTGGACCGGGCTGGACCAGGCTGGAAGTGCCCTACCTGCTTTAGAAAGTCTGGTGAGAAACCTCTGGCCTTCTAGAGTTGCTCTTCAATTCTGGTCCTGCAGTGTTTTGTTCAAGGATCAGCAACTTTGGTTCTGAAGGGCCACTGTTTTGCTGTTTTGCCACTGTTTAACTCCAATCCTAATTAAACACACCTGAACAAGCTAATCAAGGTCTTCAACATCACTAGAAAGCTACAGGCAAGTGTGTTTAGGGTTGGAGCTAAACTCTGCAGGACAGTGGCCCTCCAGGACCAAAGTTGCCTATCCCTGGTTTAGTTCCATCCCTGATTAAACTCACCTGCCTGTGATTTCCTAGTATTCCTGAAGACATTTTAGCTCAGGGGTGTCCAGTCCTGCTCCTGAATGGCCCTAATTAAAGGGATAGTTCACCCAAAAATGAAAATTTGATGTTTATCTGCTTACCCCCAGAGCATTCAAGATGTAGGTGATTTTGTTTCTTTAGTAAAACACAAAGAGATTTTTAACTCAAACCGTTGCAGTCTGTCAGTCATATAATGGCAGTCAATGGGATCCATGGCTTTGAGAGTCCAATAAAAAAAAAAAAAAACATACACAGACAAAACTAAATTAAACCCTGCGGCTCATGAGGATACAATGAGATGTTAAGACCCAAAACAACCGGTCTATGCAAAAAACTGAACCGCATTTATATAATTTTTTTAATCTCTGATCCACCGCAGTGTCCAACTGTGCTGAGCGCATTCACAACAGCCAGCGCATGACGTGTCAACGTGCTCTGGCATAGTAGAAGCATTTGATTCTCAAAGCCGTGGATCCCATTGACTGCCAACCATTATATGACTGACAGACCGCAACCGTTCGAGTTAAAAATCTTTGTTTGTGTTCTACTAAAGAAACAAAGTCACCTGTATCTTGGATGCTCTGGGGGTAAGCAGATAAATATCAGATTTTCATTTTTGGGTGAACTATCCCTTTAAACATGCTTGTCTCAATGTCTTCAAGATCACTAGAAAGTTCTAGGAAGGTGTGTTTGAGCTCTGCAGGAAGCTGACCCTCCAGAAGTACTAACAGACACATTTGTTTTAGCTGGTTCAGGACCTTAAAGAGTTAAAGAGCTATAGTCAAACCTTGATATTAACAAGAGGGGGCTGCTAGGATTTTCAGACCTGCATTAGCAGTAACCAACCCTGCTTCAAGAGGAGGGGTCTAAAAAGTTTGTCCTGGAGGGCCGGTGTCCTGCAGCGTTTACCTCCAACTTGCCTCAACACACCTGGGTTAAGGCTAGAAGGGAGACAGCTCTGGCTACTGGGCATGCGCACATCAATCCAACGTTATTTTTGTCACACTGTACAATGCTGTTTTTGTATTATGGTAAGGGCTAAGTTTAGGGTTGGGGTAGGTGTAGACGTTAATAAAACAAAATTTAATAGGTAGAACAGTTAGTTTCATTGTTAGTTTCTGGTCAGAGCTGTATCCCTTCTAACCATAACCACATACCTACCTGCAAGTTTCTAGCATGATTAGCTGGTTCAGGTGTGTTTAATTAGGGTTAGAGGTAAACTCTTTTTAGCTAAACCTCCCACCCTTTTTTGTGTATTACTTCCCCGAAACACAGTCACCATTTACTTTGGTTTTAAACTTGGCTATATTCATAATGCATGCCATG
Source organism: Labeo rohita (assembly GCF_022985175.1). Classification (NCBI taxonomy): domain Eukaryota; kingdom Metazoa; phylum Chordata; class Actinopteri; order Cypriniformes; family Cyprinidae; genus Labeo; species Labeo rohita. The sequence goes on from NC_066890.1 coordinate 10,994,037, forward strand.
AGCCTTCTTATTTTACAAGGTTTATAAATAAAGCTCCTGAAGCTGTGTGACGGGTAACGTTCTACATTTATGAGAGAGCATGGTTCGAAAAGGTGAGTTGGTGCACAGCTGGCGGGGGCATGAGGTCATCCCATTACGAGCGACTGAACGGCTGCTGCATTTTGGAGAGACAGCGCCGGTGTTTACATTATGTCAGACTTGGCTGCGGAGCTGTGCCTATTACAAACATGGCAACCCTGCTGCATGGGAGACTAATTCATGCAATCTGATAACGTAAGGTAGAAACGAGATAGTTTAGACTGGTTTAACATAGAATTTTGTTTGAAAATAAAGTGTTACATAAAAATGTTGAGAAAACAATTTAGAATATATTTTAAGATATTTGCAGTCAGACATTTGCAGTGGATAAAATAATCATAAAAACCACATTGATCATATTGATTACAGAATGAATACAAGGAGAAAAAAAATCAATGCGAACAAGCTTATTACAACATTTGAAGTACCACAAAATAAACTTCGCAGCCCAAGATGACGTATGTACAGAATATACACAATTTACACCCCTTACACTGTGGTAAGAATATGTCTCACTTGTATACTATTTGAACATATACTATTAGGAAAGTGGGGTGCTCATGCTAACATGTTTTCACAAGATTTTTTCTTTCAAAACTGAACAAGAATATTAATGTGATGAAAGTATAGATTTTGAAATTGATATGTAAACTTAAATGGTTTCATCCTCTCTGTACAATAATACACGCTAAAATTCATCATTTATTAAACACAAGCAGAATGAATTGTGTAAAACCAGTCGGATTTACGTATTCACTCAGCATGTTCCATAAATGAAATCCATTAAGTCCTATGGCTCAAATACTACATTACACTTTTTCATTTGGGAATCTATATAGATACAGCCAATGGATCCATGAATTAATCCCTATGTGAAACCATTTTATCTACATTTACAATAAAAACAGTTCAACTGGTGCAATCCTGATTATTATGTGGGCAACAACTTTGATTCATTACAAAAAAAAAAAAAAAAATCTTGCATTGTCAGTTAAGACAAACAAAAAACAATGAACACATTTTATATTACAGACTACAATCTACAGCTAATCCTATTTGGAAAAAATCCCAAACTGCAGTTATGAGGAGGTTGTCGTGGTGCAATATACCATCCAAAATCTGCTCCGTTCGCTCAGTAACGATTGAGTTTGTCTGGGTCGTTGGATGCCATCTGAGAGAAGTCTTGAAAAATGTCCTGGTATGTTTCATCTCCTGCAAGAGAAAACACCTTGATTATAAAGGATGCAGAGTGTGATTTACCTGCATCAAGCACGTTAAACACACACGACCACACACTATAATCAAAAGTTAAACAGACACGGAGAGATGAGCTCATACCTTCAGAGCAGAAACAGCAGGAGAACGCAGGAGCAAAGGAGGAAATGCAGAGGTGAAAAGCACATGACACCAAATGATGCATATGAAGTGTATTTATTGACTATTTACACTGATCTCGCTTGATATCTAGCGTGTAGTAGCAGATAAAACACATTTTGATGCAATACTGTCAAGTGTTTGGAAAACAGTGAAGATTTCTGTTTAAAGAAACGTTCTGGGTTCAATACGAATTACATGGGATACAGATGTGTGGCAGTTGTGGCGTAATTACCACATAAAATAACGATCAGTGTCATAACAGTTTGAAAGAGAAACAAAGCAGATAAATGAAGAGAGCTACTCAGAAATAACAGTATACGACATTTTCATGCTCTGCAGAATTGTATACAATAATAACATCATTTACGACCTTGTAAACACCTCTGTGTTTTTATTTGCATATTAATAAACCTGAGACTCAGCTTTTAGACTGCTATGTAAAGGGTTTAATTATAAGGTTTTGTTTAAAAGAGCTCATTTAAAATCTGTGGAAATCTAAGAGGTAAATGTCTTGTTGCCAAACGGAGCAGAAGAAAAAGAAACCCTCTTATATGGGGTGTAAAGTCCAGCTCTACTGCGCCCCTCTGTGAGCGATAACAGTACTGCAACTCCAGCTAATAGTTAGCCCACCTAATATGGCACATTCATTTAATCTAAATAAAACAAACAAAATATATTTATAGCAACATTCAGACTGTCTAGTTTCTCTTGTAATGTACATAAAGTCTAATTACATAAAATATTTTAGCTATTTCACAAAACTATATTAAACAACTACATATACACTCAAAAGTTTGGGATCAGAAAGGCTGCATTTATTTGTTAAAAAAAAATACAGAAAAAATCTGTAATATTGCAAAATGTTATTACAATATAAAATAATGGTTTTTATTTTAATATACTTTAAAATATAATTTATTCCTGTGATGCAAAGCTGAATTTCCATCAGCTGTTACTCCAGTCTTAAGTGTCACATGATCCTTCAGAAACCGTTCTAATATGCTGATTTATTATTAGAATTATCAATGTTGGAAACAGTTGTGCTGACAAATATATTTTGGAACCTGTGATTCTTTTTTTTCAGGATTCTTTGATGAGTAAGTTAAAAAAGAACAGCATTTATAAATACAAAATATAAATATTTTATAATTTTTTTCTTATACTGTACATTCTGCAATATGACTAGTGTTTCTGTATCTGTATCAAGTAAACACAGCCTTGATGAGCATAAAAGACTTTTTTAAAAAAAACATTACAAGTCTTACTGATTGCAAACTTTTGAGCGGCAATTGTGTGTGTGTGTGTATATATATATATACACATATATATATTATATATACATATATATAGTGTACTTTGTGCTATATTTAAAATACACTACATTTTTTTTTTTTATTGTTAACAAAACATGCATATATAATATATATAGTCAAATATCTAATACAGTGTTGTCTAATCCAGAACTAATACTGAATTGTACAGGCGTGCTACATCTGTATTAGATGTAATATTTATAAACACACTGATTTGATTTACACAGTTTCACTTCCTCAAGTATAATGAAGTGATAAATATGAGGAATGTGCCAGATGATCTTGACTGGGCCAAGTTTTCATCACACTGCTCTTACACACTGACAGTTTTAAGACAAATACACACACACAATGTAAATAAGGTGCATGTTTTCACGTCACTCGTTCACAAGACTAGTTATTGCACATGTTCCAGCAGTAACGTCCTATTATTGTTTACTTCACATTAAAATACTAGGCTAGACTAACCCATCCTGGGGTCTAATGAAGCACAGCTTCACATAATTGTGGACATTCACTAATTTTGTGCGTTTGCGACAGGTTGTGGTGATTTCAGCATATGTTAGGAGTCTCTGAGCTGCAAGTTAATGAACTCCTCCATACACTTCCGATATTGCATTTCAGTCGGGCTGTTAGAGTTAAATTGACCTGACTGACTATACGGACCCTCAGATTCGCGCATCTCCTCGTTCATCTTGGCCAGGCGAAGCCTGTAGACACAGAAACACATGAAACACTTTTTAACATTTTATGTTTGACAGAAATGTCTCGACGCAGCTTTCTTTTTCAAAAGGTACAAACTGAAGTTAGGGCAACTCACAGCGTGACAATATCAGCGTTTGCTGCCTCGACTGCGATTGAAAGCGGCGTTTGATTCTCAACATCTGCTGCGTTCTGATTGGCTCCCCGTTTTAGAAATAAACACACTTGCCTGGAGGAGAAAAAAAACAAATATTTATAACTTTAAAGACATTCAAACAATGGGGCAGAAACAAATCACAGGAGACTTTTATGTAATAAGAGCTGTTTGTTGTGCAAAACTAACCCTGTGTGGCCCAGGATAGTGGCGTGATGTAAAGGTCCTCTGCCCAGATTGTCCTGCTGGTTGACACTGGCTGAATTCTGGAGCAGGAATTCACAGGTGACCAGAGACCCCTGATACAGACACACAGGCGATAAACAGCATTCATAATCTATAATACAGCTGTAATGTTGATGCATTTCATATTTAAATTGCACTGATTTATCATTTCAAAATAAAGCACCTTATTTTAAAAGAAAAATAACCTCCTGTGTATATATAGTTATAAATCAATAAAAATAAAACAAAAGTAACAAATGAAACAAAGCCAAAACCAAACCAAAAAAAACAAAATACTACACAAAACAAAAAAAAAAAAAAAAAAAAAAACAAAGCCAAAATTAACCAAGAAAAAAGCAAAATACTACACATAACACAAAACAGAACAAAAAAAAACCCAAGGCAAACAAAAATGAAAACACACAAAAAAAAAAAAAAAAACAAAAAGAAAACTAAAAACATGCAAAAAACAAAAACACAAAATTAAACAAAACACACAAAATAAACCAAACAAAACAACGAAAACAAAAAAAAAAAAACTAAAAAGAAAACACAAAAACTAAACACAAAAGAAAACAAAAACTAAATGAAAAACTAAACAGAAAAAAACAAAAACAGAAAAAACTAAACAAAAGAAAACTAAAAACACAACAGAAAACAAAAAACCTGAGAAAAAACAAAAACTAAATGAAAAACGAAAAACACAAAAGAAAATAAAACACAACACAGAACTAAGAACTAAACAACAAAAACCACACAAAATTAACTAAAAAAACAAAAACTAAATGAAAAACTAAACCAAACAAACAAACAAAAAAAACTAAACACAAAAGAAAAAACTAAATAACTAAACAAAAAAGGAAAACTAAGGAAAAAATAAATTAATTAAAAACTAAAAAAAAAAAAAAAAAAAAAAAAAAAAAAAAAAAAAAAACAAACAAAATGAAAAACTAAAAAGAAAAAACAAACAAAAAATCTAAAGAAAAGAAAAAAAAAAGACAACTAAACAGAACACCAAAGAAAACAAAACTCAAAAAAACTAAAAACAAAGGTAAAACTACACAAAACATAATAAAAACAGAAAAACTACACAAAACACAGAAAAGAGGATAAAATAAAAAAAAAGCAAAACAAACCAATAAAAACAAAACAAAAATAACAAATGAAACAAAGCCAAAACCAGACCAAAAAAGCAAATTTTACACAAAAAAAAAAACAAAAAGAAAACAAGAACTGAATGGAAAAAAAAAAAAAAAAAAAAAAAAAAACACACAAAAGAAAACAAACAAAATGAAAAACTAAAAAGAAAAAACAAACAAAAAACTAAAGAAAAAAAAAAAAAACTAAACAAAACACCAAAGAAAAACAAAACTCAATTAAAAACACAAAAGAAAAACTAAACTAAAAACAAAACAAACTAATTGAAAAACTAAAACCAAAAGAAAAACTAATCAAAAAACTAAAAATACAAAAAAAAAAAAAACAAATGAAAAACAAAAAACAAAAGAAAACAAAAACACAAAATAACTAAACAAAACTAACAAACAATAAAATACTACACCAAAATACTACAATAATACATGTGTATAATATCATGAAGAAAAAGTCTGCATGTTCTCTTCACCCCATGAACGGCCATTATAAGCGGCGTCTTGTTCTCGTCGTCCACATTGGTCCAGTTGACCACTGCCCCGTGCGCGAGAGCTTCGGCCATGTCCGGCAGACTGCGGGAGAAAGACGCCCAGTACAGCTGCAGGCCCGCCGTCAACTGCTTCGGCTCGCAGAAAACCACCAGATCTTTACCGGCACACTCTTCGTGAGGCTCGGAGATCTGCAGCTCTGGGCCTTCTGGAGGACAACAATCACAAAACGTGTGTGAGGAACAATGAATAACAGCTCTGCTCGTGTGTTGTTGAGCGAGACGCAACTAACCCGTGTCGTTGAGCGTGCTGGAGGAAGCGCTCGAACTCAACGTCTCTCTGCTTCCGTCAGCGAGGTACTGCACGTCACCGTCTGTGCTTCTCACTGTCAAACAGAAATACACTTACTGTGATACAGTGAGCAAAACAGCAACATCACAGCAAAACTATGGGAAAGGCACAAACAGGCACGAGCAATGGAAACGTTCCTTACGGGAAACGTATGATGGGATGTTGAGCGATGGAGACATGATGCAATGTTTTCCTCACAGAAGAGTCAGCAGGGCGTTGAGTGAATTTCAGAACTTTAATTCAATTTAAAATTAAATTTGATTTAAACTTGAAGGAGAATTAAATCAAAACAACATGCAAAGAAGATCTAATAACTAGATACGTTTTTAATACTACATTTAATTTTACACACACAAACGTATCAAATGGGAGAAATTAAAATTTAATTAATCGATATTTGAAATTAGAAATTTATGATGGTGTATTTCTAATACATTTAAGGGGTTACAGCTCAATATAAATGTATAATGTATTCAGATTCACATTTTAATGTCAGCATTTACTTCTATAAAGTAAACAAATTTGTTGACATTTTGTGTTTATGTAAAATTTAAAATGGCAGTTTTAATCATTTTGACAGCATTTTACTTTGTATGAGGAATAAAATTTAGTATTTGAAAGTAAAAACATTTCTTGTATTTTACTGTGTATGTGGGATAATATAAATATAAATAGTTGAAATTAATGATATTAGCTAATTATGTTTATAGTTATATGATTATGATTCATGAAAATGTATTATTTGTCTAAAATGTTTGACTTGAGAAATTTTTTGAATTGCAATTCAGTAATTTTAATATTATTTTGTATCATTGAGATACTATGACAATATTTTTTAAATTAAATTTTTTTAAATATATATAAAAAAAAAAAAAAATAATAATAATAATAATAATAATAATAATAATAATAATAATAATAATAAATTATTATTAAATAAATAAATAAATAATAATAATAATAATAATAATAATAATAATAATAATAATAATAATATATATATATATATATATATATATATATATATAAAAGTAATTATTTTATTTTATTTTATTACCCTGGATTTAATTCAAATTCACACTCGTGAAATGAAAGTGAAGCAATTATGACACTGTAAATTCTATTACATTTAAATAATTTTATTACATTAAATTTGATTACATTTCAATGAATTGCAATTCAGTAAATTCCACTTCCTGTCATTCAATGTAATTTTTGTATCGAGATACTATTATATTTATATTTTGATATTATTTTATTTATTAATTATTTTAAAATTATTTTTTTAGATTTTATGTTTAGATTTTCAGCTTTCATGTTCATTTTTGTTAGTTTTAATAATTTTATTGTTTTTGTCATTTTCATTCATTTTTGTCTTTAAATGACTATATAGTTTTTTAATCAATTTTTATTTTTATTTAGTTTTAGTAAAATAACTTAAACTGAATAAAAATGAGAAATGTTGCCTTGTTAACAAGCTGAAATAAAATAAGTTCAAGATTTTATTTTATTTTATTTATTATTTTATATTTTATATTATTTTATTAATTATTTTATTTTATTTTATTATTGTTTAAGTTTTAGCCTACTATCTTAATAAAAGTGAGGTAATTGTGATACTGTACTTTATGATAATTTATTAAATTTGATTAAATGTATTCAATTAAATTGTATTAAATTTCCATGAATTGCAATGCACTAAAATCCTCTTCTTTTCATTCAATGTTAGTTTAGTATCATTGAGATACTATTATATTTGGTCTTAACAACATTGTTTTTATTTTTATATTTTTTTTTTATATTTTCTGCTTTCATGTTCATTTTTAATAATGTTTTAATAATTTTTGTTTCTGTCAATTTTATTCATTTTTGTGTTTTTTATGCCTATATAATTTTTTATTCATTTTGATTTTATTTTGTTTTAGTAAAACAAGTTAAACCAAACGAAAATGAAAAATGTTGCCTTGTTAACAAGCTGAAATAAAATAAGTTTAAGATTTTTATATTTAATTTTAGTGAACATTTATTTTGGGTAACTATTTTATTTTATTTTATTTAAATGAATTCATCCATTAATTCATTTTTGTTGATTTAAATGTCTATATAGTTTTCATTAATTTTTATTTTTTATTTATTTTCAGTAAAACAAGTTGAACTAAATTAAAATGAGAAATGCTGCCTTGATAGAAAGCTGAAATAAAATAATTTTACGATTTTTTATATTTTATTTCCATTAACATCTAAGTAACAATTTTATTTTATTGTATTTATTTTTTTATTTTCTATTTTAATTTCAGTATACTTTATTTTACGTTTAGCCTACTTTCATAACCCTGGATTGAATTCAACTGAAATTCACACTCATGAAATGAAAGTAAAGCAATTGTGACATTGTGAATTTCGCTGAGCGCTGACAGTGACGCAGGACGGCGGGAGACACACACATAGCTGTACTTACGACAGCAGGGCTTGGCGGAGGTGTTAAAGTAGGAGAAGAGAGAATCGAGCTCATCTACACAGAAGAGAGACTCGTGGTTCGCTTCAGCAACACAAAAGCCCAGAGCAGCGTTAGGATCGCACACAGACACAGAGAGGAGCAGAAACACAGTAAAACCAGTTCAGGCCTCGTTTACACCACAAACATCTGTCTACGGTGACCCGAACACTTCACACGGGTACTGACAGATGTTAACAGCAGGTAAACGGGCCACAGCAACACAAAAGCAAAGGTTAAATGGAACCAGCAGAGGGTAAAACTGCAGGAAAGAGGCGACAGATCACACTGGGTTTAGCTCAGACGTGATGGTCCACTCACCCGAGGAAGCAGACGCTGGACGGGGTTTTGACACTGACGCTCCTCCCGAAGGTTGAGGATCCGAGCAGCTGCTGAGACGGTTATCCTGTTTACTCAGTGATAAAACCTTCTGCCTGATCTCGTCTTCTGAGCGTCTCTGGACAAACCGGCGCTCCACGTACTTGGCTTTGATGTAGGCCTCCACCTCATGCCTGACGAGCACAACACACTAATGATCAGCTTTTACACCTCAACATGCATTTTGTTATTCGTATAAGATGAATCAAACAAGCCTTATGCAACATAACTAAATTAAAATAAATATCCACATCATACTGATCTTTCCTATGGAAGCCCGTTTCTGCCACTGAATAAAAAATAAAAAAGGGAATTGAGATATAAACGCACAACTTTGACTTGTTTCTCAGAATTCCGAGTTTATTTTTCGCAATTGTAACTTTTTCCCTCATAATTCCAAGTTTATTTCTCACAACTGAGAAAAGTGTGCAATTCTTAATTTCTCAGAATTGCAAGTTTCTATCTCACAACTGTGACTTTTCTTAGAATCTCAAATTCATATCTTGCAATTCTGACTTTTCTTTTTAGAATTCCAAGTTTACATCTTGCAATTGTGACTTTTCTTCTTAGAATTCCGAGTTTATATCTCGCAATTGTGACTTTTCTTCTTAGAATTCCATGTTTATATCTCACAATTGACTTTTATACTCAGAATTCCAAGTTTATATCTCGCAACTGTGACTTTTATTCACAGAATTCCACATTTATATCTCGCAATTGACTTTTATGCACAATTGACTTTTATGCTCAGAATTCCAAGGTTATAACTCACAAACGTGACACTTATTCTCAGAATTCCAAGTTTATATCTCGCAACTGTAATTTTTCACAGAATTCCAGGCTTATACCTCGCAATTGTGACTATTCTTTTAAGAAATCCAAGATTATATCTTGCAATTGTGACTTTTCTTCTCAGAATTCCAAGTTTATTTCTCAGAATTGTGACTTTTTTCTCAGAATTCCAAGTTTATATCTCGCAATTGTGACTTTTATTCACAGAATTCCAAGTTTATTTCTCAGAATTGTGACTTTTTTCTCAGAATTCCAAGTTTATATCTTTATTCACAGAATTCGCAACTGTAAATTCCAAGTTTATATTCTCAGAATTGTGATTCACAGAATTCCAGGCTTATACTTCGCAGTTGCGACTTTTCTTTTAAGAAATCCAAGATTATATCTTGCAATTGTGACTTTTTTCTCAGAATTCCAAGTTTATATCTCACAATTGTGACTTTTTTCTCAGAATTCCAAGTTTATATCTCGCAATTGTGACTTTTATTCACAGAATTCTGAGTTTATTTCTTGCAATCGTGACTTTTCTTTTCAGAATTCTGAGATTATATCTCACAATTGTGACTTTTTCCCTCAGAACTCCAAGTTAATCTCACAATTGTGACTTTTCTTTTTGAAATTTAAAGATTATATCTCACAACTGACTTTTATTCTCAGACTTCCAAGTTTATTTCTCGCAATTGTGACTTTTCTTCTCAGAATTCCAAGTTCATATCTCGCAAATGTGACTTTTATTCTCAGATTATATCTTGTAATTGTGACTTTTCTCAGAATTCAGTTTATTTCTCCCATTTGTGACTTTCTCAGAATTCCGAGTTTCTATCTCGCAACTGTGACTTTTCTTTTCAGAATTCTGAGATTATATCCCACAATTTTGACTTTTCTTCTCAGAATTCTTAGTTTATTTCTCGAAATTGTGACTTTTTTTTTTTTTTTTAGAATTCCAAGATTATATCTCACCGTTGACACTTTCTAAGAATTCCGAGTTTAATTCTCGCAATTCTAACTTTTTTTTTTAGAATTCCGAGATTACATCTCACAATTTTGACTTTTCTTCTTAGAATTCAGTTTATTTCTCGCAATTGTGACTTTTCTTTTTAGAATTTCGAGATTTTAGTTGTTTAGTAGAATTTAGAACTTTTAGTTGTCAGAATTCCGAGTTTATATCTTGCAATTGTAACATTTGTTCTCAGCATTCCGAGTTTATATCTCGCAATTGTAACCATTCTTCTCAAAAACAGTAATATTTACATATATGATAATCTCAAATAAATTTAAATATATGTGAATATATGTTAAAATGTCATTTATTCCTGTGATCATCATTACTCCAGTCTTCCATAATTCCAGTGCAGTACCTGGGATCCCCTGGTTGTGGTTTCCTGGCTCTCAATTCTTCTCGTCGAGCCTCGTAGATTCGGTTTATTACACCATTTCCCAGCTCACACATCAGCTACATAAAAACATATTGTATTATTCATTCATATTTGAGAACTGGAGGTTTTCTTTTTTTATTTGACAGCTGGACCATCTTGGAATGAGCAAAAACATCTTGAAAAACATCTTGTTTTAATAAAACGCATTTGTTGACAGAAATGAAGATGTCTCTTCACATCTGAACAGACAAACAAAACTGTGTGTCTGAAGACCATCTCTGAATTCACGTGTACGAGCTAATGAGTTGATTACGAGATGAAAGAGACGCTGATGTTCTCAGAAGGATGGCAACATCTGGACAGATGTTTGTGTGCGCCAACAACCATCTGTCCATCCGTATGTCAGGAGTGAAGCCTCGCATCTCCAAACTCACCTTGAGCAGTTCAGGCTCCCAAGTGTCCAGCGTCAGAGACCTGACCTTCGAGAAATGAACGCCAAGACTCCTAACAAACAAAAAAACAGCATTTAATAAAACACACAACACATTCTCTAATGCCTGCAGTCAAACACACACACACACCTGTGTATGCCCGAGCACTGGATGCAGAGCGTGATGCCCAGGTTGATGCTGGCCCAGCGCGGCTCCGGCTGCCCGCAGTCACAGCAGCTGCCGTTCCCGCCGATGGCCATGACCCGCTGCAACGCGCTCTCGCCCTTCAGTGTTCTCTCCTTCACGTCGCCACTCGAGTCCAAGCTGCCTGTAGATGTGGACGACTTTCTGTCCATCTTCTGCCAAACACATTGCACTGTTATTACTCGCATTTCTAGCGTGGCATGGATTAGCTGGATGAAAGAGAAACTGAGGTACCTCGGCGTCTTCTGCTTTGTCTCTGAAGGCTGTGGCGATGCTGTTTTGGACGGCTTTGATCCAGGCCTGCCTGAGTTTTTCAGAGTCTGCTTGCATCATACAGCTCCTTTAACAGAAACAACATCAACCAGAAACAACGTTTTAACCATATTTCAGCAAATCTTCTCATTTTCATTTTTATTCAGCAATAAATATTTTAATTTCTCACTTAAATATTTTTTATCTATTTTATCTACCTAAATATTTATTATTATTTTGTTTTTATTCGTTTTCCTTTTTTTAAAATAAACTAATCAGTTTTAATCATTTTAGTACTTAAATTTGAGCAAAACATCTCATTTTCATTTCTCTTTCATTTTTTTATCCAACATTTTTTGCCATTTTATTACATGTTTTTTTTTTAGGTTTCATTAAAAAATAAATAAAACAAAATAAATAAATAAATAAATTAGGTTTTAATCATTTTAGTACTTAATTTTTTTTTTTGTCATTTTGTTAACATGCTTTTATGAGTTTTCATTTCACAACAAATTAATTTCAGTTTTAATAATTTTAACACTTAAATCTGAGCAAAAAATCTTATTTTCATTTGTCAGCAACATTTCTCATTTTCATTTCCCACTTTATTTATTTTATTCATCTAACATTTTTGTCATTTTGTTACATGCTTTTAGTTTTCATTAAAAAATAGTTTTAATCATTTTAGTACTTACATTTATTTCAGCAAAACGTCTAATTTTCATTTTTTAGCAACATTTCTCATTTTCATTTCTCACTTCAATTTTTTTCATGAAGTATTTATTTTTTGTAATTTCAGTTCATAAGTTAATTTTTTTAAATAATTTCAGTTAATCATTTTAGTACTTACATTTCAGCAACATTTCTCATTTTCACTTTTTTTCATTTAATACTTATATATATTTTTATTATTTATAAAATATTTACATTTTATTTTAACTATTTTATTTCCGCTTTATTGCAATTACTGAGAGCTATTCTTAATGGTTTTTACTTACAAATAAAAACACGTTTCAAGTGATATAACATAAAGAGCACGTTTGTAAGAAATGTGCACACCTACATTAATACATGTTTTGTACAAATCATAACTGATATGCGAATCAGAAATGCACACTTAAACTTACTTTGTTGGAGAAACCACTTCAAAGCAGAATCTGCGCTCGATGTCCTCGCAGTGTTTGACGGTGCATAACCGCAGATCCTCCACCACAACCGTAGGGTTATCCTGAAATAAAATACCAAAATGAGTGCTAAACACAACTGAAGATAGAAATTATTATTGGATCCTCTTATGTTATCCTACGTTTACCTTAAATTTCTTTTGGTAGACTAGCTGATTGTTCTGAATTGAGAACCACCGTCTGCAAAGAAAACACAGTTAGCAATAATGAACATTTAGTCCATGTATAAGTAAACACAGTATGATTTAATGTCTCATCACGGACCTGTTCCAGGTTTTGAAGGCGTTGCTGGCTCTCTTGAACAGATAACCCTCCATGACAATCCCATTCTCTGCATCCACATTATACTCCAGCTTGGTGTCGTCATTTGAGAAGTCCTGAGTACGACAAAAGTCAGAAAAATCAAACAACATGTTGAACTGAGCTATTTATGCCTCTCAATACACATGCTTTATAAGCACTTCCCACACACTTTGTCTGATTCCACAACATGCCACTGTTATGCTAATGGCTAATGATGAAAGCTTTATAAAATAAACTACTTGGCACAGCATTTTCACACAAACATTTTTTTTCTGACAAAATCTGCATTTGATTGCAAAACATCCATTTTTTTTTTTCACAGAGAAACTGCAAATAAAGATCAAAACTTAAAACTAACTAGATTAAAAAAAAAAAACACAAACTTTAAGTTGGCTTGAGAAAGCCTTGATGGTTTAAGATAGAGAGACAGATAGATAGAATGCTGTTAGCATGTTACTACATGATTGACTTCTAACATGTTGTTTCTAACATGATTAGCATGTTACTAGCATGTTGCTAGCATGTTTCTAACATGATTAGCATGTTGCTAACACGTTGTTAGTATCATTAGCCTGTTTCTAAAATGTTTCTAGCATGTTGCTAGCATGTTTCTAACATGATTAGCATGCTATTAGTCACTTGTTTAACATGATTATAATGTTGCTACCAAGCTAGCTAGCTAACTCGATAGATAGCATGTTTTTAACATGATTAGCATGTTACTAGTGTCTTGTTAGCATGTTAACATTATTAGGATGTTTCTAACATGGTGTTAACATGTTTTTAATGTGATTACCATGTTACTAATGTGTTGTTAGCATGATTAGAATGTTGCTAACAAGTTTCTAGCATGATTAGCAAATTTGTAACATGTTGCTAGCACAATTAGCATGTTGTTAGCATTTTCTAACCTGATTAGCCTGTTGGTAACATGTTGTGAATTGATTAACGAATTACTAGAATGTTCCTATCATGATTAACATTTTGTTAATATGTTTCTAACATGATTAGCATGTTGCTAACATGTTGTTAGTATCATTAGCATGTTTCTAGCATGTTTTTAACATGATTAGCATGTTACTAGTGCCTTGTTAGCATGTTAGCATTATTAGGATGTTTCTAACATGGTGTTAACATGTTTTTTAACATGACTGCCATGTTACTAACGTGTTGTTAGCATGATTGGAATGTTGCTAACAAGTTTCTAGCATGATTAGCAAGTTACTAACATGTTGCTAGCACGTTGCTAGCACAATTAGCATGTTGTAAGCATGTTTCTATCCTGATTAGCCTGTTGGTAACACGTTTCTAACATGATTCGCATGTTGCTAACACCTTGTTAGTATCAGATTAGAATGTTGCTAACAAGTGTCTAGCATGATTAGCAAGTTACTAACATGTTTCTAGCATGTTTCTAGCACAATTAGCATGTTGTTAGCATGTTTCTAGCCTGATTAGTCTGTTGGTAGCATGTTTCTAACAAAACAAGAAGAATTAGAAAAGGTAATAATAATAAATACAATCACAGTAATAGTTTACAGTATTTGATAATAAACACTTATTGCTAACATGTTACTAGCAGATTGACATGTTACTAGCATGTTACTAGTGTGTTGGTAGCATGTTAGCATCATTAGCATGTTTTCTACCATGATGTTACCATGTTTTTAACGATTAACAAGTTACTAACGTGTTGTTAGCATGATTAGAATGTTGCTAACAAAGTGTCTAGCATGATTAGCAAGTTACTAACATGTTGCTAACATGTTTCTAGCACAATTATGTTGTTAGCATGTTTCTAACATGAATAGCATGTTACTACTGTGTTGGTAGCATGTTAGCATCATTAGCATGTTTTCTACCATGATGTTAGCATGTTTTTAACATGATTAACAAGTTACTAACGTGTTGTTAGCATGATTAGAATGTTGCTAACAAAGTAGCCTAATTAGCCTGATGATAGCATGTTTCTAGCATGATTACCAAGTCACTAACAGTAACAGTAACACTAACAGTAACTACCACTAACATGGTAGCAACGCGCTAACATGCAACATGTTAGCAACATGTCAGTAACATTATTAGAATGTTGCTAGCATGTTTAACAAGTTACTAGCATGTTGTTAGCATGTTTCTAGTGTGGCTAGCAAGTTGCTAACAAGTTTTTAGAATAATTAACATTTTGTTAGCATGTTTTAACATGATTAGCATTTTGTTAGCATGGTTCCAACATGATTAGCATGCTGCTAACATTTTTCTAGCATGATTAGAAGGTACCAGCATGATTCTAGTTGCTAGGCTTAGCATGGAGTTTGAATGAGTTTAGATGAATTAGAAATATAGTACATAGATACAGCAACTCAAGTTTGGAGTGTGAGAGTTGAAGCTCTAGGAGGAGCAGCATTTATAAAGTTTAGTCTCAGAAGAATACAAATAACTAAGTTTAAGCTGGATTTCAGTAAAATGACTTTCTCAAGCCAACTTAACTACTAAAGCCAAAATTGGCAATAACTAACACCAATAATTAGCTTTATGTGCAGTGAATTTATTAATGGTGCAGTGGGTATAATATCAAAGTACTGTAAGCAATCATGATATGCCGCTCCAGCTGCTTCTTGTTCACCTCAAGAACAACCTAAGATCCTCGCTTCCTGTAGATGTCATGTGAGCTCGGCTGAGCTCAGACTAGTTAAGTCAAGCCCGGCTGAGCTCAGACTAGCAGAGCCCCGGTAACACTAGAGCGTCACCGGACCCTGTGTTTTTGTCTGTGAAACCTCAAGACAGATAAGAGTGACATACTAGTAGAGGAGCTTCGTTTACAGCCTGACCCGCACGCTGCGGGAATCCAGTTCGATCTGCTCTAGACCACATTGCTAACACATCTTACATCACATCTCACAACCCACAAACCGTAAGACACACAATCGACCAATTAACCATTCAGCGGACACTTTATTCAAAGTGACCAATTGTGGTTAATTTCAGGTGTTTTTGAATGGTTAGCATGAATTTTGCCTTCTAGTGAATGATCTGAAATAATTCAGCCCGTCTTTAAGTGGCCTGTATAAGAATGTACCGTTCACTGTTTTCTTTTTTTTTTATTATAATAGTTCAAATAAGTCAAATGTTTAATGTCACAGGTTTTTGCCTTATTAATATTGTGAAAGTAATTTAAAAACACAATATAGTTTCCATTTTAATTTGCAATAAAACAAATCAAGTCTACAACTGTCATAATTGTAAGGAAGTAAACATTCTTAAATTCTTAAATATTTTAAAATAATTCTTAAATAGAACTTTACAAATTTCAAGATAAGCATAATTAAAATGTAATATTTAAAATGAAACATTTTCCTTTTTACAGGTTGCCAGATACAAATAGACAAAACAAGAATAAGAAAAAAGTAATACTAATAAATATAATCATACTTATACTTTACAGTACTTGATAATAAACACTTATTGCTTTACAGTTACACTAAGATTTAAATTAGGCATCAAGTGATTATGAACAATACTTAAATAATACCCTAGTGAAAAATAAATATATTTAAATGAATTTGAAATACATTTACTTCATGCTAAGTATACTACGAATACATTTGCATATTATGTACAGTACTTAATAAACATACCTTGCAATTGTACTTTTAGTAGGTAAACTAAACTGGTATATTTAAAGTCTGCTAAACTGGAACAACTAATTTTGTACTTAATACACTTTAATTGTGCTGAAGTGCAACTAAAGATATACTGAAGTATATCTGATTGTGCTAAAGTTAAACTATTGCAAATATACTTTAGGTACAATTTAAATATTTTGCATTTAATGACCGATATTATTTAAAGATCATACAATCTTTATTAACAATCGTATTAAAACACATTTTAGGCTTAATATTAAGAAATGTGCATTGTGCACAAATAGTACTTCAAATGAAGTTTAATAATAATGTTTATATCAGTAAGTCTCGAGCAGTATGTCAGTAAATATGTTAATAGATTTTAACTATACTTAGTATGAAATAAATGTTTTTCAAATATATTACTTGTTTTACTAGGGTAAGTTTTATTAATCTAGAATTTTTGTACATATAAATCATACATTTTTAATTTCTAATAAAAAACATTTTTTTTTATGTACAAATGCAAATTATTTTATTGTAAATTTTTATTGTAAATGTAAATTATTAAGCATATTTATAAATTAATATGCATCTAAATCAATGAATGCTGAATTCTATTTGCTTTTAGGCCATAATACCTAATGCATTAATTATGCAAACAGTTAACAAATTGGACCATATTTCAAAGTTACCAAAAAAGTTACTGTAAAACACACAGAGAAACCCCTAATGTCATATTTCAGTTATCAAAATAATAACCTAAGGTTTATGTGCACAGACTTACGCTATGTTCACACTGTCAGTCTTTGGGATTGACAACCGCATTTACTTACAGGTGTCTCGAAATGTTTGTGTGTGAACGCAACTGTTGTAGCAATATGGAACTATTGCACTAGTTACATTGTATTGTTTTTGTTTCAATCAATCAACAAATAAATAAACATAGTGTGAATGCAAAGTGGACTGGGACCTGAAGTAGGCTGAAATGAGATCTAAATCCACTTTCACGGCCAGTGTGAATGCTAACAGAACTGGGTTATTTTTTCACATTTTTTGGATTTATCTAAAAAAAAAAAAAAAAAAAAAAGGATCCTCTAAGCGAACTACAGACCACGACCGTCAGTATGACCCTTTGCTTGTATGTTTACAGTAAGGCGAGCAAAATGAACACAACAGTCCCAACTGTTATTAAGAAGCAGATTTAGTTTCCATTTCTCTGTAACTCGATCAAGCAGCTGTGAGCTGATATGTGAGCCGGGCCGCTTAATATATTTAGGGTGCCAGGACCAAAGAATGGGGCTACAGCTGTTAAAGCAACCTACCGTACCTGGAGTACTCTGCTTTAGATTAGCTGTCCCAACTATAAATACTCAATACTAAAAATACAGTCAAGTGGCATAACTTTAAGGGTCAGTGATCATCATGACATCATGATTCACTTTTTTTTTTTTTTTTTCTTCCCCAGATATCTTACATGATGAATATGCTTTCTAACCATCATATTTGTAATAAAGTAAAAAGTATCATTAAAAGGCTGAACATCTTAAACATTTTTAAATAATTCTTGAATAGAATTTTTAAAATTCTGAGGTAAGCATTAATAAAAATGTTCAAAATTCAAAAATGTCAAGGTTTAACTGTCATGATAACAGAAAAAGTCTCAATAAAAGGCTGAAATTCCTAAATATTTTTAAATAATTCTTAAATAGAATTTAAAAACTTCTGAGGTGAGCATAAATAAAATGTTCCAAATTCAAAAGTTACAAATCTCGTTTAACTGTCATGATAACAGAAAAAAGTCTCATTAAAAAGCTTTTTTTTTTTTTTTTTTTTTAAAATACATTTTTAAATGTATTTTAAATAATTCTTAAATAGAATGTTACAAATTCTGAGATAAGCATAATTAAAATTTTCAAAATTCAAAAGGCAAAAATGTCAAGGTTTGTAACTGTGATTATAACAGAAATAGTCTCATTAAAAGGCTACATTTTTAAATATTCTTTAAATAATTCTTAAATAGATTTTTTTTTTTTTTTTAATTCTGAGTTTCTAAATTTTTTTCAAAATGTCAAGGTTTATAACTGGTCATAGACAAAAGTCTCATTAAAAGGCTGAAATTCCTAAATATTTTAAAATAATTCTTAAATAGAATTTTTTTTTAATTCTGAGGTGAGCATAACTAAAATAGTCAAAATTCAAAAGTAAAAAATGTCAAGGTTTATAACTGTCATGATAACAGAAATAGTCTCGTCAAAATTGTGAATTTTTAAATATTTTTAAATAATTATCAAATAGAATTTAAAAAAATTCTGAGATAAGCATTAATTAAAACTTTCAAAAGTCAAAAATGTCAAGGTTTGTAACTCATGATAACGTACAAACGTCTCATTAAAAGGCTGATTTTTAAAAATATATTTTATATAATTCTCACATAGAATTTTAAAAATTCTGAGATAAGCATTAATTAAAACTTTCAAAATTCAAAAGTAAAAAATGTCAAGGTTATAACTGTCATGATAACGTACAAAAGTTTCATTAAAAGGCCGATTTTATATATATATATATATAATCATGATAACAAAAAAAGTCCACTTAAAAGGATGAAATTCTTAAATAATTCTTAAATAGAATGTTAAAAATTCTGAGATGAGCATTAATTAAAATTTTCTAAATGCAAAAGTCAAAAAATGTCAAGGTTTATAACTGTCATGATAAGAGAAAAATGTATAATTAAAAGGCTGAAATTCTTAAATATTTTAAATGATTCTTAAATAGAATTTAAACAATTCTGAAATGAGAATAATAAAAATTCTCAGAATTTAACAGTCAAAAATGTCAAGGTTTATAACTGGAGATTATAACAGGGAAAAAAGTCTCATTAAAAGGCTGAAATTTTTAAATATTCTTAAATATATTCAGAAGTAAGCATAATAAAATAATACAATTATTTATTTAACAGAAAATGTGTCCACATTAAGTGACAATAGAACATGAATTGATTGAATTGAACATTGATTGTTACAAACTTGACATTCTTGCAGTTCTCGAATTAAAATGGCCAATCAGAACAAGCAAACCAAACAACTGACTACATACAACAACAACCAGACATCCAAATGCAAAAAACATCAGTATTTAGTAAGATGATTTAGGTCACTTACGTTCATCAAAACGATATTAACATGAACTATAAAAACATGACTGACTCACCAGATACCACACATAGTGAAACCTGCTGAAGATCTTCATGCTGACCAGAGCAGTGTGTGTGTGTGTGTGTGTGTGTGTGTGTGTGAGTCAGCAATGACGCTGCATCTAACTTCCAAACATTACTGTGAATGTCCCGTCAGGGTCGTCTACCATCGCTGAGCCTCTACGCACTGTTGTGTTTATGTACGCACATGTATATGCAGACAGAGCCGAGCATTAGCTTTAGTATCCATCGCTGGCTCCTCCCCATTCAGTAAAGCTCTAGTGTGTGTGTGTGTGTGTGTGTCGATGAATGAATTCATTAACTGTGGCTCATGGACCCACCAATCCCAGCCGAGCATTAAATATTTAGACTGTCAGCAGGGCGCTTTGGTGCACAAGTACAGAGTGCAAGTACAAAAACAAACCTCAATGTGTTTTTGAGCTTTTTTTTTTAAATAAGATTTACAGTCAAATTGCAATCTTTTGCTTTCATTGCATATAATATAAGTTACTGACATAAAAGCAAATATGTAATGAGCATAATTAACGCAGGTATGTGTGTACTGGTGATTCATGCAGCGTTCAGACGAAGGGACAGACTCACCTGCAGAACGGCCTCATATGAGCAGTCAGAAAAGAAGAGAGAGCAGATTAACAACTGCTGATACGGCCAGAGAGAAAGAGACAGAATCAGTGAATGAGTGAGAGAGAGAGAAAGAGAGGAGGAGGAAAACAGAAATACAGACACAGAGTCACACTTCCCATGAGATGAAGGTCAGGCTGATTGTGGCACAAGCGCATGAATCACAGTGTGTGTTCATTATGGTGTGATAGATGTGTATATTAATACTGTGTTTTATCAAGTGCCTCCGGGACATAAATTACATTTACAATCTCATATACATGCAGAGATTTCATTTGTATTTTTATTTTCAAATTTTTTATTTGTAATGCATATGCTACTTTAGTTTAGCTTAACTGTGTTTTAAGGGGGAGAAACTTTGGAAAAAAATTCTGGTAGGGGTGTACAATATTGACAAACAACATATATATATAACATATATATATATAACAATAGTTAAACAATATTTTGCTGAGCGTGTTTTAAGCTGATTATGGAAGCCTGTTTCCGCCACACACACACAACTAAAAAAAAATCAAAAATTATTTGTGTCTCTTTATGACACAGTTCTGACTTTCTCACAATTGCGAGTTTATATTTTGAAATTATGACTTTTTCCTTGCAACTGCAAGTTTATCTCGCAATTCTGACTTTTTACCCACATTTGCGAAATCCTAACATCTCATAATTCTGACTTTTTTTCTTTCAATTGTGAAATTCTAACATCTCAGAATTGACTTTTTTTCTCGCAGTTGCTAGTTTCTCCCAATTCTGACTTTTTTCTTCGCAATTACGAAATTCTAACATCTTGCAATTCTGACTTTTTGCCCACAAATGTGAAATCCTAATCTCTCACAATTCAGACTTTTTTCTTGCAATTGCAAAACCTGCAATTCTGACTTTTTTTCACAACTACAAGTTTATATCTTGCGACTTTTTCTCGCAACTGCAAGTTTATACCCACAATTGTAAAAATCCTAACATCTCGAAATTCTGACTATTTTTCTAGCAATTGCTAGTTTCTCATAATTCTTCCTTTCTTGTAACCGTAAGTTTATATCTCACAATTGACTTTTTACCCACAACTGTGAAATCCTAACATCTCATAAATTCTGACTTTTCTTGCAATTGCGAAATTCTAACATCTTGAAGTTCTGACTTTTTCCCGCAATTGCTAGTTTCTCACAATTCTGACTTTTTACCCAAAATTGTGAAATCCTAATATCTCATAATTCTGACTTTTTCCCACAATTGCTAGTTTGTATCTCACAATTCTGACCTTTTTTTTGCGACTATGCACTTATATTTTGCAATTCTGACTTTTTCTCGCAATTGCGAGTTTATATAACGTAGTCATTGACTCAAATGATTCGTTCAAAAAAACAAAATAAAATAAAAAAAAAATTTAAAAAAGAGATTCATTTAGCAATGAAACACCACACTGTTACTCTGAGATGCAAAAATGTTCCGTTGCAGCTTTGGACAACGTTCACGCACTGATATACATACAAAAACCCACACAGGGCTATTCTAACTGCATTCTAATAGGCTTCATTATACAGCCAATGCTTTTGGACTCTCAAGACCCGTTTTTGTTTTTTGCAAAGTGACATATTCAATACTGTCAGCTTGCACATCATTAAAACAACAAGTACGATAATATCGTAGATGATAAATTTCACACTCCTACACCAAGGTCACTTCAAAAGCTGCTTTCTATTGGCTAACGTGGTGAATTTTTCAATCTTCAACAAAACCGAACAAGATTCAGAATCCATATATAGCGACATTTCTTGCTAAATTGATAATTTCACCGAATTTTGCCAACAAAAGACCCTCACAATTCTCAGTTTCACAGAAAACAGAAAAACTTGCCATGAAGATTTCCACTTGGGTTCAGTTTTGTTGAATCAGGTTAAATTTGTTGAAATGATTGATTTTGCCTTGCAAAGGTAGATGTCACCGCACCTTTAGGTGGAATTTGTAATATTTTTTATAACATTAGCCATTATACTGTAAACAGCTGTGACTTAAGTTTTTTTTTATTATTATTATTATTTTGTTTATTTTATTGAGAATAATGACAATTCGGCAGAATTGGTTTCAACTACAGAAAACTGGCAATCCTGACAAACCCTACTACCAGTGTTTGGTAGATTACTTAAAAATCTAGTCTATTACTGATTACAGATTACAGATTACATGATGAAAACTGCAGTTAGCACCATAATCTAGGTTACTCATTTTGGGGAATGTATTCAGACTACTTTTTAGATTACATTAAATTTAAGATTACCTTTTACTAGAGGTCGCCCGATATTGGATTTTACCGATACCGATAACTAGGTTGGACCACTACTGTCCTTTCTCCACTAACGCAGCATCTAGTCAACAAATTCATCGCTTAGTAATGACATGAAAACATGCACTACAGTATACTGTACACACCGTTTGTTGTCGATGTACTGCTGATGTCAATGTTTGTCGATGGCACATGCTGTCAGTGATTTCCACCACTAGAGGCCGCTCTCGTGCTGTATAACAAAGACTATAGGGACTTTGCTGTATAATAACGACCTTCTCAGCCGTGCCAGTAACGGACCCGACCAGGAAAAAACAATCGGCATGGATTTTGGCGATAACCGATAGTTCCGCCAAACAACTATCGGTGCCGATTAATCGGCAAAACCGATACACTGGTCAACCTCTACTTCTTACCCAAAGTAAGATTACTTCCCACGAAGGTAAATGGTATGACACACAGTAGGATTTTTAGAAAGGAAACAATAAAAGAAAAAAAAAAGAAAAAAAAAAAAGAGGAATTAGGGAAGATCAGTAAATTATACATAATTTATCAATCATTATGTGAATAATATGTAATCATGTAATCCATTAGAAGTAACTGTATTCGGATTATAAGCATTTTAAAATGTAATATATTCTAATTACAGGTAATTAATTTTTGGAATCTGATTACGCAATCCAGATTACATGTAATCAGTTACTACCCAGCATTGCCTACTAGTACATAAATTGCACTTGCACATGCCATGAGTGAGGATTCAATTCAAATCTCCCATCATGCTCAGCTGTAATACCGCAAAATGAACGGCTCTACTGTAACAACAGCAACTTTATTACTTTGAGTGTTTATTCATAAACCTGTGCACAGGATACCAAGCAAAAGCTTCACTTTGTGTACTTCAGATTGTTTCTAAAGCCTGAAGAGGAGAGAGTAGGGAAGGATATTTTGTTTCAATATGATTGTATAGCTTGGTATCGGTTTTCATCAGTGTGCTGCAAAGCCTAAAATGCAGTAAAATCTAATTTGGCACTCAAAACAACGAACATGTTTGGCCCTTTATAGAGTGAGGTGATTTGGGGATTTGTGGGTCATTAATGCATTGGAGGAGCTCTTGTACCTTCTGTTGAATGGTCGAGTGTTTCATCTCCATATCCTTTCTGTCTTTTGTGGAGTCCATCACCAGCTGATCCAGCTGAAAGACAGACATGAAACATGGCTTACAGATGTTTGCATGCATGAAGACAGGAAGAGAAATCTGGGGGGGCTGACCTATGAAGCAGGTGCATATTCCATTTTTGGAAAGTCTGGACAATTTAAAGAATGCTTTCAAGACGCCACCTTAACCCAAGAATACTGAACCGTACAAAACTTGAATTATAGGCATTGCTGCCAGAGAGAAACCACTTTAAACATAAGGCCATGTGATCAGAAGACGGTCTGGTTTCCGACATCTGGACGGAAAACCACTTTTGCCTCATTATCTTCCCATATCCCAAAATGATGGTGAACCATAATACACTGTTTCACCACCACTACACACTGCTAAACAAGTTCAAGAGTGTTTTTAACAATAAATCCAAACTTATTTATGGGAATATTTCACTACGGTGAAGGATTTCATCATTCCAACTTTAAAACTGTGGATTATTACCAAGTTTAGGTCTTTAAATCCTGATATACAAAGGGATGTTACCATTATCCAGATGATGAACTGCCTCTAGAACTGGCGTGTGAAATGAAACTCGTAATTTCACAGTATATTTCCATATAAATTCCCATTCCATATAGACATTCAGTTAATTCCATTCAACATCCTCGTCAAATCATGCTTTATCAAGTAGAAATACCTGTCAAGACCTGTCAAAGTTGGCCTCAAAATTATTTAAATAAGACAAAACGAGCTTTAAAACAACTAAAAATCTGTTCAACAACTGTTTGATTCCATTTAAAGATCTGGATAGAAGAGGAAGTCTAAGTTTAAAAGTGTGATTTCTAGACCTGGAAAACACATGTAATAAACTGGTTCAACTCCATGTGCATTTTTATCATTAAAACACATTTTTATAGTTATGCAAAGCTCGATTTCATCAGGCTGAAATTCAGAGTAAATGAAGAGGCTCATGGTCACAATCAGAAACAAGGATTGACGCTATTAAGGTGCTGTTGTATCTGCTTTTTTAACTTTTAGTAACTTGCATATAGAGGGTTTGTTCAAATCACTAACCCTATCCGTAACCAATAATACTAGTGAAACTTGCCTCAGCCAACACCACTTATGTTTCTTTTCTGTAAGGGGAAGTTGAGGAAAGGAACTGTAATAGACTCTCTGTGCACTTAGTTTGCTCTCACACAGCTAGCAATCGTCCATCACCTCGTATCATGCATGGAAACACATCGCATAAAAGCACGCGTGTGGTATTTGGGTCGAGCGCTTTGTTTTGATCCGCCAGGAAAAAGGCGGGCAGATGCACAGCTGATAATATCTGATGGGAAATGTTTTTCTCTGTCGCCGTTACAACTTCAAGTTTCCACTCTCGAGAGGTGCTTGACAAAGACTGACCACCTGACAAAATCTGTGAGCATGAATCAAACATGCATTAATGTGACTAAAAGCAGTGTTAAAAATTATGATACTGCTATTTTTATTATATACTTTTTTTTTTTTCCATTTGTGTTTTTTTTTTTTTTTTCTGGACAAGCTTTTTCAGTACAGCACAGACAATATTCTTTAAAAAAACTGAGTACAAAACAAGAAGCACTTATACATTTTGGAAAAGCATGAATTGCTTCATGAAACTCTTTATTATATCTTAAATACTATTATTTATCTAATTAAAAACTTTAAAAACTTTATTTATGGTCACTATATCAGTCCCATTATGTTATTTCATAGACAGTGCTTCTAAAATGTAAAAATAATTAAAAATAGCCAATCCAAAGCTGAAAAGTATCATAAGCAGTCCATAATGAACAGAAACACAGACCTGTGAGCAGCTCCTCCAAACTTCTCGACATAATCGCTCCACTCTCTTGAGCTTCATAATGGCGGCAAAAAAGACAGCAGAAAAGGAATCCTGATAACCTCGTGCTGTATATTTCACGTCCACTCTGAACTAAACCGTCTCAAACATACTCAATTTAATTCCCAGACAGGGAATACCCTTTAATCACCCAATTTAACTTCCTGTTTCCAGCGCAAAGCCCTGTGTACACAGCGGGCAATCACACGACTCAAGAATCCTATCATATTTCTGCCCACAGGAAACAAGGATTCACGTGCCCATCATCAGCTCTTCATGGTGGAAATGAAAACACTGGTTTGGTGCAGAGATCAAGCTTTCACTTTTACCTACACACAGAAATTATCTGACCACTGTGTGATCTGTTGGAACATGCTTAGTACGAATGAATGCAGTACCAGCAGTGATTAAGTACAAATATAGATAGAAAGATAGACAGTGAGATTGTATGATAGACAGGTAGATCATATGATTGCAGACAGACAGACAGACAGGGATCGTACGATAGGCAGTTAGATCGTACAACAGCAGACAGACAGACAAAGGGGTCGTAAGATGGACAGGCAGATCGTACAATAACAGATAGACAGAAAGATTGTAAGATAGACAGGTAGATTGTACAATAGCAGACAGTAAGAGAGCTTGTATGACAGACAGACAGACAGGTTGTACGATACACAGGTAGATTGTACAATATAAGAGACAGACAGAGAGATTGTACGATATTAGGGCTGTGACGGTCGCAATGACAACCGCACCACCGTGGTCGACGGTTGCCACCGCAGTGGTCAGTTGCCACTGGCGGTACTGCACGTGACGTCACACAATCTATAACAAGCATAAAATATAGTGTTTTTACAACAATTATTCTACCGTGGCCGTGTTAGTGTTCGCACCGGCAACAGCTGCGAGCGCAAGTGCCTTCGCAGTTGCTGGAAGAGATCCGCATTCATACGCACACAATAGGCTAAAGCTTGCAAAACTCCAGTAAAAGTAATTACTATGAATGTGTCGGAGGGAAATAAGGACATACCTAAATGAATTATTAATAAACTAGTGTTTTCTGAGCCAGTGTCGCTAAGATGACAATCTCGACTTGCCATCTGCTCAATGGACACGTTATGAATTTATGTAACAAATGTTTGTTTAATATTACCGTTCTTATTTTGGCTACTTTCTTATTTAACTGTATAATTTCTTTGATATTTACTTTAGTGTTTTGTAGGCTGAAATAAACACCCACATTTGTCATGTTTTTAAAATTATACATCAACACCGCGCCACTGGCGGTAGTAGGTCCATTACCACCGCGGTGGAAAGAATCTGCCACCGTCACACCCCTATACGATATACAGGTAGATCGTACAATAGCAGACAGACAGAGAGACGGGTCGTACGATAGACAGGTAGATCACACAATAGCAGACAGACAGACAGAGAGGTCGTATAATGAACAGATAGATCGTACAATAGCAGACAGACAGACAGAGAGGTCGTACAATAGCAGACAGACAAAGAGATTGTATGATAGACAGATCATACAATAGAAAACAGTACGACAGAAAGATCATACGATAGGCAGGTAGATTGTACAATAGCAGACAGACAGACAAAGAAGTCGTATGATAGGCAGTTAGATCGTACAATAGCAGACAGACAGACAGACAGAGAGGTCGTACGACAAAAAGGTCGTACTATAGACAGGTAGCTTGTACAATAGCAGACAGACAGAGAGATTGTACGATAGACAGGTAGATTATACAATAACAGACAGACAGAAAATAGAGGTCATACGATAGACAGGTAGATCGCACAATAGCAGAAAGACAGACAGGTCGTACAACAGAAAGAAAGAGGTTGTACGATAGACAGGTAGACCGTACAATAGCAGACAGACAGACTGAGAGATCATACGATAGACAGGTAGATCGTACAATAGCAGACAGACAGAGCAGTCGTACGACAGAAAGGTCGATCGTTAAATAGCAGACAGAGACAGCGAGGTCGTATGACAGAAAGACAGAAAGGTCGTACTATAGACAGGTAGATTGGACAATAGCAAACAGACAGACAGGTCATAGAACAGACAGGTAGATCATACAATAACAGACAGACAGAGATTGTACGATAGACAGACCGTACAATAGCAGACAGACAGACTGAGGGGTCGTACTATAGACAGGTAGCTTGTACAATAGCAGACAGACAGAGAGATTGTACGATAGACAGGTAGAGATTGTGCGATAGGTAGATTATACAATAGCAGACAGACAGAAAAGAGAGGTCATACGATAGACAGGTAGACCGTACAATAGCAGACAGACAGAGGTCGTACGACAGAAAGGTCGATCATTAAATAGCAGACAGAGACAGAGAGGTTGTATGACAGAAAGACAGAAAGGTCGTACTATAGACAGGTAGATTGGACAATAGCAAACAGACAGACAGGTCATAGAACAGACAGGTAGATCATACAATAACAGACAGACAGAGATTGTACGATAGACAGAGATCGTACAATAGCAGACAGACAAAAAGACTGTATGATATACAGGTCGATCGTACAATAGCAGACAGAGGTTGTATGATGGACAGGTAGATTGTACAATAGCAGGCAGGCAGAGAGGTCGTACGACAGAAAGACAGAGTTCGTACGATAGACAGGTAGATCGCACAATAGCAGAAAGACAGACAGGTCGTACAACAGAAAGAAAGAGGTTGTACGATAGACAGGTACATTGGACAATAGCAAACAGACAGAGAGATTGTATGACAGACAGGTCGATCGTACAATAGCAGACAGACAGAGAGCGACTGTAAATAGACAGACAGATAATGATGTACCTGTCCAGTCAGTTGTTTCATGAGGGGTTGTAGTTCACTGAACAGATCATAACCTTGATGGAAGAACGTCAGGTGGGCGTACATGAAGGACAGCATCTGCACAACAGACAACTGGTTTAACAAAACAACTCTAACATGAAAATATGAACTGTAAGTCCTAATCACTAATCATGAATAAGAATATTGTACCGATTTGAGGATTTCTGATCGTCTCTTGGACTGCAGCACATTAATCTAAAAAACAACAACAACAAAAAATTAGATAGATAGATAGACAGATAGACAGGTTTTCTCAGACAGATTTCTTCAAATAGATAGATAGGTACATTGTACAATAGCAGACAGACAGACAGACAGACAGACAGACACTACTTAAAATAACAGGTACTTTTTACTCACAAGATTTTGAAATAAAAGTAAAACTATGAAGTCACCATTAATTTGGGGATTTTCCCAATAGGAAGTATCAGCATTAACTTTGTCAACAAAATGAGATTTCATTTTTACTTCGTCAACACACATTGTGCACATTTAGGTCACACTAAAATAATTACAAATAACACAAATGCACATGACATGACAGAAGAAAAAGACAAGAACTTTGACTAAAGCAAACAAAAAAACAAACTGTAAAAATGAACAATGGCAACCACTAATGCTTCTATAATAATTATTATCTAATCTAACACATCTGCTTCCTGAACTCCTAAAAACAGCACATCCTTTATTCTTTTACAACTGACTGGAAACAAGCAGTCCCCTCTTTGAGCCACCAGGGGGCGCAACAGACCGCACTCTGAGCACCTGTAAACCACACACATTAAACACTCACTGCCAGTGACTCACTGGAGAGATTGAGCAGAGTTTCCAGGCTGTTACACATCACTTTGAGAGAAAGGTCAACTTACGGTAAATACGTTCAAGTCGTTTGAATTACAGCCGCTAGACTGAGCTCGCAAAGGGGACTCATTTAAACACAGCGCATTTAAACAGGAAGTGCACTGAGAGGACACAAGTATTGACACTGACATGAACAGATCAAGTTTATTTCTCTTAAATGCTATATTAATTCCAATACATCTATATTATTTGCATGCATCTCGTAACTATGACGTAACGACACAGGAATCTGCGCAAAGGTTGTTTGGGTACGAAGGTTAACCCTGAGTCCCTGTGGTATTTATCTAACAGCTCTTACCTGCAGCACGTAGTCCAGAACGATGTGGCGGAAGCACTTGCGCGTGGCGTTGAGGATGTTGGTGGCCTCCTCCACCTCGTGCTGCTTGTTTCGAGGAGCCTGGGCATTTTTGGACAGGGCTGCTTCTTTCTCCTCGCTCACTTTGTCAAACTGTTTCTTAGCTTCTTTAAATTTCCGAAGGTCCCTGCGCACAGTAATACCATTCCTTAAATGTGCACTCTAAGCTTGCTGAAACCGTGCCATTATAAACTCTGGCTTTCGCCGAGATGAGACAAATGGCTTTGTGCACGGAGTAAGTGATAAACAGATGAAAATCGGCGGCTGTAAAAGCTAATGGTCCGTGCTTACAAAATGGATGACAAAACGTGCAACATAGCGTTGAAACTTTTTCACAATTGATAAACCGATATATCGGCCTCAGTGATACTTGGAAATGACTATATTTAATTTTACTCATAATTGAAAAATACCACAAAACCAGTCATAAGCTTAATTTTTTAAAATAAAATATGCTTTCCATTGATGTATGGCTTGTTAGGATACGGCAATATTTAGCCGAAGGTGCAAAAAAAATAAAAACATTGAGAAAATCGGCTTTAAAGTTGTCCAAATGAAGTTCTTAGCAATGCATATTACTAATGAAAAATTACGTTTTGATATATTTACTGTAGGAAATTTATGAAATATCTTCATGGAACATGATCTTTACTTATTATCCTAATGATTTTTGGCATAAAAGAAAAAAAAAAAATTCGGCTCATACAATGTATTGCTGGCTATTGCTACAAATATACTTGTGCTACTTATGACTGGTTTTGTGGTCCAGGGTCACATATCAGCAATAAATCATTTAATAAGCTACTCTAGATGATGGCATCAGCTCTTAAAAACACGCATTGGTTAATTTGCTAATATAAAATATTTAATTTTATTTATTTTGAAAGATCCTAAATTAATAATTAGGAGATCAGAAACATGTTGACTGACAAAACAACACTGGATATTATGATACTTACTCTCGAATGAATGTCTGGAGTTGTGATTTGATTGATCGTTGAGCTTGGTCAAACAAAATCTGCAAAAAATAAAAGAAAAACTAAAGTGATAATCATCATAGAAGTAATTACCATATAGAAAATGAAGTCTGAAATTATTTTAATAACAATTTGCCATAGTTTCTTTCCAAGTTCTTTTTAATGTAAAGCAGCAAGACATTTTTTTTTTTTTTTTTGTATTTCCAATATAATGTTTTACAAAAAACAAAACAAAAACAAAAACAAAAAATAAATAAATAAAGTGTCAATGCTGTATAATCTTTTTTTTTTTTTGCATTAAATTATGAAATAAGATTATTTCACTATACGTATTCTAAACATATTCATAAACATATTGTCAAAACACTAAAGTTATTTCTAAAAGAGCACATTCAGTTAATATGTGTACATTTTTTGTGTAACGTGTTCATATCAAAGTCACTGCTATTGCCATAATATATTTCATACATGAAATAAATACTACATGGATATGTGGATTTGTTTAAATAAATAAATAAATAAATAAATAAATAAATAAATAAATAGATAGCACTTATTAATGAGTTTATTTGCCAAAAAATGTGCCAACAATTTACATTTATTTATTTATTTATTTATTTACTTATTTTATTTTTTATTAAATTCTGAAATAACATTGAAACATATTATGGTTGTCAAAACATTAAAATTATTTCTAAAATAGCACATTCAGTTAATATGTGTACATTTACTGTGTAACGTGTTCATATCAAAGTCACTGCTATTGCCACACTAATATATTTCATATATGAAATAAACACTACTTGGATACTTGGATTTGTTTAAATAAATAGATGGATAAATAAATAAATAAATAAATAAATAAATAAATAAATAAATAAATAAATAGATAGCACTTATTAATGAGTTTATTTGCCAAAAAATGTGCTAACAATTTACATTTATTTTTTATTTACTTATTTTATTTTTTTATTAAATTCTGAAATAACATTGAAACACATTATGGTTGTCAAAACATTAAAATTATTTCTAAAATAGCACATTCAGTTAATATGTTTACATTTTCTGTGTAACGTGTTAACATCAAAGTCACTGCTATTGCCACAATATATTTCATACCTGAAATAAACACTACTGGGATACTTGGATTTGTTTAAATAGATAAATAAATAAATAAATAAATAGGGCTGTCAAACATTCAATCGCGATTAATTGCATACAAAATAAAAGTTTGTCTATACGTTTGTGTGTGTACTGTGTTTATCATGTATATATAAATACACACAGATGCATGTATACAATAGTCAACATTTGAAGTGATTTTTCATACGATTAATCGCGATTAATTTACTTTTTTTTAATTATTATTTACATTTATTTACTTTTTTTTTTTTTTTTAGGAAAGTCATATGCAAGTAGAATTTACATTTGTCTACAAAACCAAAACCATACACAAGATCCAAACTGCAGTTTCAATGCAGCTTCAAATGGCTCTAAACAATCCCAGGAATAGGGGTCTTATCTAGCAAAACGATCGACCATTTTCTAAAAAAAAATACACATTTTTATACTTTTTAACCACAAATGCTCATCTCGCACTAGCTTCACCTCACGCATTACATATTCACGTTGTAAAGCTCATGTGTTGGTAGTTCTTCATCTATGCAATTCGGGTACCACCAAAAAGGCAGGGTTGGGCAAAAAAACTCCATCTCCTCCAACATAAAAATCGTCCAACATCATGGTTTTACCTTTTTTAATAAAGGCCTTTTGACTTTGCTCATCGCTTTGTAAACACTGGGTCAATGCATAATACATGAGATCAAGCCAGTGCAAGATGAGCATTTGTGGTTAAAAAGTACATACATTTTTATTTATTTTAGAAAATGACTGATCGTTTTGCTACATAACAAGCTTGATCCTCGGCTGGGATCGTGTAGAGCCATTTGAAGCTGCTTTGAAACTACATTTTGGACGTTCAACCTATCGGCCACCATTGAAGTCCACTATAAGGAGAAAAATCCTGGAATATTTTTCTCAAAAAACCTTGAGGTTTTGACTGAAGAAAGACAGACATGAACATCTTGAATGACACAGGAGTGAGTATATGATTATTATAGAAGTGAGCTAATTCTTTAAAGATGTACACAGATTTTAGACAGTTTAGGCCAGTGCGAATTAGATCAAGTGTGTGATTAACAAAATAGTCCAGATGCATTTGTGCTTTAAAGATCATGTGCTTTAGCTCTTGCTCATGAGGACTTTAACCACAAGTCAGCTGACCTCAGCACAGACTTAAACACTGACTCATAGAGCTCCAGTTTAAAACTGTGTGGGACAGCAGCAGCTCTGTTGGGCGCAGAAACATCCTTTATATTATAGGAATAGAAAAAGCCCCAAAACACGCTCTCCATAATATGAAAGCGAGCTCATTTTGCATCTACACAAGTTAAAATCACCTCCCAGTGTCGTCACAAGGGGCGCTATTGCAGGCATTATCATAAGCTGTCACGTACTGTGGTCAGTTTCAGCTCGAGGACAATTTCAGTTCAAGTTAACGGCAAAAATTAACACCTCTAAACAGTCATTTATAAAACAGCTCATAACTGATTCAACCGTTTAACTGCAGCAGATACTGACTAGAGAGGAAAGGGGAAATGTTTGCTGCATGTCATAATTGTGGTCGTTTCTCCTGAAGATGATATTCTGAGTGCCTCAGCACTTTAGGGTTAGCGTTTTTCTTTTTTTGGTAAAAGTACACATGCAAAAGTGACAAAAAAAAGGAGAAGTCATAAACAATAATGCAATAGAGCAAAAGCTTTTTGCCCAGATTTTCTTACTGTGTGATAGTTGATCATCTCTTGAAGATTCTCAGCAAATGTGCTCAGACTGGACTGTGAAGAAATCAGAGATTGTTATAAAGGCCAGCAAAGAGTCAAGACTACAGATTACAGGAAGAGAAGAAAACACATGGTTATTGATCACAAAGGCAGAAAATACCAAAAAGAAATTTAAAAAAAGTCACATTTGACCAGAAATGTGAACTTTTTGTAAGTTCTCATTTTGACTTTTATATACTGTGTTACAAAAAAAAAATAAAAACAAATAGTAAAAATGAATAAATAAATAAAAAAAAAAATATTGCACTGTAAAACAATGAATTTCAATAATAATAATAATAATAATAATAATAATAATAATAATAATAATAATAATAATAATAATAATATATATATATATATATATATATATATATATATATATATATATATATATATAATTTTTTTTTTGTGCAAAACTGTATGGACACTGGCTAAAAACACTGGTTAAAAACAGTGTTTGTAAATAATAATAATAATAATAATAATAATAACAATAATAATTATTTAAAAATTAGTTTTTAAAAAACAAAGGCTTTTAAAAGGTGTTTTTAATAATAATAATAATAACAATAATACTAATAATACTACTACTACTACTACTACTACTACTACTAATAATAATAATGAAAAATAAATATTATTTTTTATTTATTTATTTATTTATTTAAAACTGTAAACCCCAAAGGCTTTTAAATAATAATAATTTTAATAATAACAATAATAATTAATAATAATATGTTATATGTTATATATTATATATATATATATATATATA
The DNA here is from genome assembly GCF_022985175.1 of Labeo rohita. Lineage (NCBI taxonomy): Eukaryota > Metazoa > Chordata > Actinopteri > Cypriniformes > Cyprinidae > Labeo > Labeo rohita. The sequence goes on from NC_066890.1 coordinate 11,028,789, forward strand.
TATATATACACACTATATATCAAAAGTTTGGGGTCAGTAAGACTTGTAATAGTCTTTAAAGAAGTCTCTTATGCTCATCAAGGCTGCATTTATTTGATTAAAAATATAGAAAAAAAACAGTAATATTGCAAAATGTTTTTACAATATAAAATAATGTTTTTTATTTTAACATACTTTAAAACAGAATTTATTCCTGTGATTAAAAGCTGAATTTTTATCAGCTGTTACTCCAGTCTTAAGTGTCACATGATCCTTCAGAAATCATTCTAATATGCAGATTTATTATTAGAATGATCAATGTTGGATAATATCAACAGTTGTGCTGCCAAATATTTTTTGGAACCTGTGGAACCTTTTTCAGGATTCTTTCATGAATAAGTTTAAAAAGTACAGTGTTTATTCAAAATATAAATATTTTATAACAATGTAAATTATTTATTATTAACTTTTAATAAACTTTTAATTATTAACTTAATACATCCTTGGTGAATAAAAGTATTAATTTCTTAAAATTATTACTTTCTTAAAATTATTACATTTCTTATTATTATTACTAGTATTATTTATTTATTTATTTAGCAAAACTGTATGGAGGGGTTAAAAAAGTGTTTTTTTTTTTTTCAAAAATGTGTTTTTTTTTTTTTTTTTGTTTGTTTGTTTTTTTTTTACATTTTTTAAATTAATTCATTTATTTTGCAAAACTGTATGGAGCCCCAAACGGTTTAAAAAGGTGTCTTTAGTAGTAGTAGTAATAATTATTCTTTAATTATTATAATTATTATTTACTTATGTACTTATTTATTTATTTATTTATTTATTTATGTATGTATGTGTGCATGTATGTATTTATTTTTGCAAAACTGTATGGTGCCCCAATGGGGTTAAAAAAAAAGTGTTTTTTATTATTTATTTATTTATTTATTTATACAAAACTGTATGGAGCCCCAAAGGGGTTTAAAAAAAAAAGAAAAAAAAAAAAAAAAAAAGTGTCATTTGATGGAGACCATACATTTGCCTCAAAAAATGTTGCAATCACACTGAAATACAGTTTTCTTTCTCTCACCTCATATTAGTTCCATCACAAAAGTTTTAGTAAGCAAACACAAAGTTTTTTCAGGGAAAATTTCTAAAATTCTATCTATCTATCTGAATGCAATTACATTTGATTATTTTTAAGCGAAGAACACAAAATAAAACATATCCAGGATATTATAAAAGACTACATTTCATGTTTGTTGTTGATGGAGGGTTTCTTGAGTGTTTCTGATGGAATCGTTGACGTAGTAAAAACAAAAACAGATTGGAAAACACTACTATATACCTGCACCAGATGCATAAAGGAGGAAATACACTGGTATCTTTTCATAGTACAATGGAGCGTTCACAATGGATATTTCAAAGAAGCAGGAAAGTAAATATGCAAAGGCTAGGAATGCTGGTATGCAGCCAATGTTTCTGTGTGAACACAAACCAAGCATGTTTTCAAATGAGCACTAAATGAACAGCAGTCTTTCAATTGGCACATCTACAGCAAAAGCCAAACAAACTCTAGACGCTTTCGCTCCGGGGACACGTTCATATGTTTGTGATTCTGAAAGCGCTCGCTCTAATAAGAGCTGATTGGTTGTTACGCTCACCTCGATGACATCATCTTTGGCAGACTGCTGTGCCAACTCACGGATCCCGTTCACAAACTGCCTGTTGGCCGTGTTGTACGCCTTCCCAGCGTCTATCATCCCAATGCATAGTTTCACCAGCTAAACAAAACACACAGTACACAGTTACATACATATACAGTAAACATTATTATAAATAAATTAAACATACATGGAAAGTATATAAATATACAGGTGCATAGTCAAAAATCATTTTGTTTTGGCTTGTTATCATCCGTCAGGCAAAACTCACAAGTCTGACCGCTTAAAAAAGTGGTTTGCACTTTTTTTTGCACTTGTTGTTAGTGGCCAAAGCAAAAAATATTAGGCTATAAAATAAAGTCTGATTGCGTAAATAAATGGTTTGTCAAAACAAAACAAGTTGTAAAATTGTCTGATCACTTAGAAAAGTGGTTGGTACTTCATTGGTCAAAACAAAACAAAAAAACATGACAAAAACAAAATTAAAACAAAACAAAAATCAAACCAAAACAAACAAAAAAGAAAGAAAAGAAAGACAAACCAAAAGAAAACCTCAAGAAAAAAACAGAACCACCAACCAAACAAAACACAAAAAAACTAAATGAAAAAACAAAACCAACCAAACAAAATACAACACAAAAATCAAGACAAAACAAAATATAAAAACAAACAAAAAAACAAATGAAAAACCAAAACAAAACCAACCGAAAAAAAAAACGGAGAACAATAAAATCAAGACAAAACTAAATTTAACAAACAAAAAACTAAAAAAAAAAACAAATGAAAATCCAAAACAAGACCAACAGAAACAAACAAAATAAAACACACAATCAAGAAAAACAAAACAAAACAAAACAAAAAAAAAACAACCAAACAAAACAAAAAACACAAAAGGACTAAATGAAACAAAACAAAAACAAATGAAAAATCGAAACAAAACCAACTGAAACAAAACACAATCAAGACAACTGACACAAAATAACACAACAAAACAAAACACAAAAACGAACAAAAAAAAACAAACAAATGAAAAAAAACAACCAAAACAAAATAGAACAATAAAATCAAGTCAAAACTAAATTTAAAAAAATAATGAAAAACCAAAACAAAACCAACCAAAACAAACAAAATAAAACAATAAAAACAAGACAAAACAAAATTTTAAAAACAAAAAAAGAAAAACAAATGTAAAACCAAAACAAGACCGACTGAAACAAACAAAATAAAACACAATCAAGACAAAACAAAATTTAAAAACAACAAAAGAAAAAAACAAAACTAACCAAACAAAACAAAATAATAATAACATATACATTATATATATATATATATATATATATATATATATATATATATATATATATTATATAAAAACAAAAACAAAACAAAACCATGAAACCATAAAAACAAAACAAAAAACAACCAACCAAAAAAAAAAAAAAAAAAAAAAAAAACAAAAAAAGACTAAATGAAACAAAACAAAAACAAATAAACACTAAGACAAAATCAAACAAAAAAGCAAAAGCAAAACCAACCAACGAAACAAAACACACAAAAAAAGAAAACTGAACAACAAAAACCAAATCAAACCAAAAACTAACTTTTTGTTAGTGGTCAGAAAAAAAAAAAGCTTAAAATGTACTTAACTTTTTGTACTTTTTTATTAGTGGACAAAACAGACAAACAAACCAACAACAAATAATTAATAAATAAATAAAATAAAAATATTAAGTTAAAAAATAAAGTCTGACATTTTATTAGCTGAATGTATTTGTCTTTCTTTTTTTTTTTTTTTTAATCAATAAAATGACACTATATAATTCCCTAAAATACAATTAATGCATTTGTGTTACTATCAAGGGAGTGCTACAAATCTAATAAATTGTTACTGTATATAATTTGTTCACATTATGGATTTGTTTAATCTACAAAACAATTTCGACTACAAAATGACAGTGTCACCTGTTTCCAGGTTTGTTGATGCTGACATTATGTTGATGCTGAATTATTACACATCTCACACTGTACACGTTTACAAATGTGTGTTGATTTCTAAGAAAAGCTGCAGCAGCTCCTCCTTAAGGAGGATCTCATATCCTTTCTCAGCGAGAGGAGGAAGTGAGCGGCCTGAGTCACTCGGCCAAATGACGCTGGGTGGGTCTGCAATCCGACCCAACAATGAGCCGCTGCGTCGCTCACTCTCACTCCCACAATCCCTCTGCTGCTTTTACAGCTCTGCAGACGGACTACAACAGGAAGAGCTCAAATCAAACCAAGACCTAACAGTGAGATGTTGCTGCTTCTCAGGTTGCAATCTGGTCATGTTGAAATAATCTTAAGAGATATTTTCAAATAATGCTGGATTAACATAATGATCAGGTTTTGTTTGCGTCAGCTTGACCGCTGCTAATGTTAAAGCAATTGACGTCAACTCAAAATGTTACGATGCAAACAGATTTTGTAATAAAAAACAGATGTTGTTTACTGCACTGCTTTTCGACAGCAAAACTATTATAAAAGCACTAGATGACAGTACATGATAATACAAACCAGCTTAACCATTACTATTTGATATTAAACAACATTAGTTACCATTGGTTAATACACTGTGAACTAACATGAACAAACAATGAACAACTGTATTTTTTATTAACTAACATTAACAAAAATTAGTAAATACTGTAATAATATATAACCAATGTTAACAACAGACACCTTATTAAAATGTGTTACCATGATATGAACATTTACATAAAGAAATTATTTTCATAATTTTATTCACACACACACCTGAAAATTTGTTTTACTTTATATTTTTCTAATACTAAAAAAAAAGTATTTAAAAAAAACACATAAGCTGAAAATGAAATGTACTCTGTATTATACTAATATTGAAAATGTATTTTAATTTTTTTTAAAGAATTATTAAAGTAAATAGAGTGAAAAAGAATATACATACAGTCAAATATAGTGAAAGTATGAAAATTAATTGTATCATATATTATACTCATTTTAAAAATGTATTTTAAAAATATAATAAAACTATTGAAATTATTAAAATTTAATTCAATTACACAAGCTGAAAATTTATTTTACTATATAATTTTCTAATATTGAAAATGTGTTTATAATGATCAAATTTACCATATGGAAATTGCATTTAAAATTAATAGAACTAATAAAATTATTAAAAACTCAAATTTAAAGACATTACACAAGCTGAAAAATTATTATTATATATATATACATATATGAATTAAATATTTTTTATAATACAAAAATGTATTTTAAAATTATAAAATAGATTTTTTTATTTCAAATATAGTGAAATTATAGTCTGAAAATATATTTTATTATATATTACACTAATATAGAAAATGTATAATATACATTTATATAATACAATGTAAAAATTGTATAATGTATAATATACATGTATTATAATAGAACTATTAAAATTACTAAAATTCAAACAATGAAATTACACAAGCTGAAAATTTAGACAAGCTAAATCATTTTCATATTTTTTTCGTAATCTGAAAATAATTTTTACTGTTATATTGAAAATGCATTTTAAAATCATAATAGGACTACTAAAACTGTTAAAACTTAGTTAAATGACATTACACAAGCAAAAAAAGTAAACAAATATTTTATAAACAAATATAAATTCAAATACAGTGAAATTACACAAGGTGAAAATTTAGACAAGCTAAATCATTTTCTAATACTAAAAATGTCTTTTTTTTAGTACTAAATACTGTAAATACTGAAAACTATATAATAGAATTATTAAAATTCAAATAGAATGACATTACACAAGCTGAAATAAATATTACTATATATTACACTAATATTGAAAATTTTTAAAAAATATAAAATATATAATATCACTAAAATGTAAACTATTTAAATAATCACTAACATAAATAATTTACAATTTTACATTTTTTAGATTTTAAAATATTGAATTCAGATAAATGATACATAATATGCAAGTTTATTTTACTATACAGTTGACTAACATAATATAAACATATCAATTATATTTATTATTATTTATTTATATATTAGAATATACTATTATAATAAAATGGACAAAGGCTGGAAAAACAGAAACACAGGCCATGTTCTCTACATATTAGCATCATCATCGCCCATAAATCTCTATAAGTTGACCAGCAGCAAACGTACCTTGTCTAGTTTGGACTCGAGCTCACAGACGTCGCCCTCCACCTCCTCGATGGTCGCCCTGTTGAGGACAGAACAGGATTTCAGTCATTTACAGGAACCGCTGAAGAACCGAATTACAACAGAGCTAAACTGCATTTAGCAGGGCTAATTTAATTTAAAGAAACTTTGACAAGTGAAATGCTAAAAAAAAAAAAGGTGTCAAATGTAAGACAGGCACTGGTTTATTTGTTTAAAAGTCAGATTGTTGATGCATGCAATATTTAGACATGATTTTGAGCACAGCAAATCCGTGAGAAGACATGATCTGTGCAGTTTAACTCTCATCAACAGCTGTTTTTCTCCTCACATTTCCACGTGACTTCATAGCTGGAATGTTTTACTCGATCCAAATTCCTGCATAAGCATGAGAAAACAGAAAAACATCTCTAAACACACACACTCACTTTACTCAGCCTATTTTAAACCGTCCTCTTCCTGCAGCTCTGCTGCTGGCTGGCTGTTTTATCTATCTTGTTGTGATACGAAGCTCTGGGTTACAGTTAATCAGTTGAGTTTCTGATTCTGAAGCACATCTTCCTGACCAAAGTCTGCTCCTTATTTTGGTCCCAGAGATTTTCCCAAAACAGCTCTGGCTGGAGCCGGCGGTTGGGAAAGTGCTGACGGCAGTGAAGCGGACTGCAGCTAATGAAATCTAGGCCATTGCCTCATAGACTGAAAGTTGGAGCAGAACCAGAGAGAGTGTGAGTCATGCGAGGAGGAAGGTGCAGCGCAAGCTACACATTCAGTAACACAAGCTAACACGGCACACGTCTGCCTCCAGTATCATTAACTACATGTGTGGACGTAATTCCATCTCCCGCAGTGCAGTGTGTAATATTGACCTCCATTGCTCACGCAGGTTGCCAGATTGAAGACACGCGACTGACATTGGAACGTGACGGCCTCACACTGGAAATCGGTTTATTCGTTTTAATAGGTCTGTGGTCGTGAAGCCTTTTAGATGGATGCTGAGGCTTTGTAGGTTGGATAGAACCTGCAATCTCTGACACAGTTTGTTTGCTGAATTCGATGGCTGCAAGGCGCTGTGTTTTACAACAACTGGCAACCCGGGGTGTTGAAATCCTATTGGTTAAACTGGCAGTGGGTGGAGTCACACAGACCAAAACAAAACCACACATTCCACACATTCCACACATTTCAAAATGGAATAACTGGATGCAGGAGTGTTAAACAAGTATGTGAACTTGGCATGTTTCCTAAATATCTGCAAACATATTAGAGTTTATGTTTTAGTACAGTCAAAAAACTAAAAACTAAAAATAAAAAAATAAGAATCAGCCAAATTTGCACATGCATCTTGAAAAGTGGAAGTTTTTTAAACAAAATAAAAGACTTGTATGATTTATTTTCACACAAAATCTGTTGCTCCATAAATCTTCAATACAAACACACACACACACACACACACACACACACACACACACACGATATATATATCTTGTGTGTGTGTGTGTGTGTGTATGTATATATAAGAATATATAAACATATAAGAATTACGCTGTTAAGAATCAGCCAAATTTGCTTGTGCATCTTGAAAAGTGGATGTTTTGGAAAGTGATATATATATCTATATCTATATCTATATATTTTTTTTTCTTCTTAAGGTGTGCCTTTAGCCCCTTTGTACCCTATATAGTCAACTTATTTATTTAGAATACATAGTAAACTTATTTAATTTCAGCTAGTCACCAACATTTCTATTTTTTGTTTAAAGTACTAAAATAACTAGGAATAAAAAAACTAAAACTAATAAGTAAAAATGTAAAAATAATATATACATATTTTTAAAAAGCACACCTAAAAATGACAAAAATACAACAAAATGACTAAAACTTTAAACTGAAAACATTTTAAACACTTAAAATGAAAACTGAACATATAAAAATAAATGTAAAATATTAACAAAAACTATAATAATATGTTACTAGTAAAATAAAATTGGGTCTCAACTGAGTCCCAAACTGAACTAAAGAAACTGAACATACTTTAGGAACATTTCCATAGCAAGATATACAATAAGGAATTAGAAGTGAAGGAATAAGGAGAAAATAAGTTTTAAATCATAACCTGATCCCAATCTATATCTGAATCACACATTTGATATTTATGCATTAATTTACCTACTTTATCAGCTTTAATTAACATTGAAAGAAAATAATATGCATGTAAGTGTCTTTACAATTAATTTTTTTAATAAATGTAATTAAGTTTTTTGGGTCATACCACATGACATTTTACATTGTGAATTAACATTGCTTCATATAAAAAGGTTAAACTATGAATAAACCTATTTCATTTGCAAACTTAAACTCAAACAACTTTTAAAAAAACAAGAAAAGGTTAAATTAATTGTTAAGGCCTGTTCATACCAAGAACGATAACTATAGAGATAACTATATGAACGTCCACACCATCATATCGTCCATTTATTTTAAGTGCACACTCATCTGTCGCTTTAAATTTTTTAGCTTGTTATAGCAAGATTGATTCTGATTGGCTGTCAGTTTTTTTATTGTTCATCAGCTGGAAAAAAAAATCGTTCTGAAAGTGATTTCAAGGCCTGTGAGCCAAGACCTGAACTTGGGACGCCTGAAGTGCAACAGGCTACTGGCACGGTCCAAAGTACAATTTTTTTATTTTTTTTTTATTTTGGAGTGGCATACATATAACCCGGACGCGTTTATGATAAGTATCATGGGACTCACCCAAACATAATGAAAGCACTGTTTGGTGTCTGAACAAGCTCATAAGTGATGTGGGACCACATTAATAAAAGGACAAGCATCAAAGAACAAGAGGCAATACAGACGACCAAACATCTGAGACGCAGGAAACCACATCAGACCTCAACTTGTCAACGTTCATCATAAAAAGCAGGACTACTCCTAAAGAGTGGATGGGGATTTGTTTATCCAGCTGGATTCAATGGAAAAAAAAAAAAAAACAATCACACCCACCTTCCTCAAAGATTTTAAGAATGAAACGCAACCAACTTTCTACCAGGAGGTCGACGTAACGAAAGATCTCACGATGAGTCTTCAGCTGGATCGGCGCCAGTCTCTGAGGATCATGGGAAATGAGGGTGAGGTGAGATCAGTGGGACGAAGCAGTAGCAGTGGATTTTGAGGCATGATGTATTTGACACTCCAGAGGAACTGACGCTCGGCCCGGCCTCTTTGTTGTGAATCTCTTCCTGCGATTGTTAGGAAACAATCTGGGATGAAAGAGAGGGGGAGGGGAGTTCCCAATGAGCTAAAGCTCGGATTTTTAGAAAACCAGTAACTCCACGTAATGAGATGACATGCAGGGAATTTTGCAGGCGAATCCTTGCCAGCTACTTAAGAAAAGAAAAACTCCAAAATCCAAATTTAACTCCAAAAACCACCAGGCACGCAGAAGCCAACAAAACTACAGAGACACTAACAAATAAGTGTCAAAGGTAAAGTAGTAGTATTTCAGGAGGTTTAAAATAAATTTTACACATCATTTTCAAAAATATACCAAAAAAAAAAGTTTATTTAATTACACTGAATAAAAATGTCATGTGGTGTAACCATCATGTAAAAAGCAATATATTTTCATTACACTTTGAATGTGTGTTGAATGTTCCCTTCATTAACTGAAAACAGGCCAGACTAATCAATTCTTCGGATTCAAGAATCAATATTGTTTTGTAAAAATAAGAATCGATTAAAATTACGCTACATAAACAACACTAAAACGGCATTTATTGTTTGAATACTGTAATAAAATGGGCGTAATTTGAAATCTGAGACTTTCTTTCATTTCAAAAGCAACAAAGCGCAAAGCTTATTGCAATTTATTGAATGGGAGGAGCGCTACAACGTTCCCTTCGTTAACTGAAAACAAGCCAGACTAATCAATTCTTGGGATTTATGAGTCAATACTGTTTCGTAAAAATGAGAATCGATTAAAATCATGCCATAATAAACCGTGCCAAAATTGCATTTATTGTTTGAATACTGTAATAAAATGTAATAAAATGAGAGAGAATTTGAAATCTGAGGCTTTATTTTATTTTCTTTTTGCTACAACTTTCCACTCGTTAACTGAAAACAGGTTAGACTAATCGATTATTGGGATTTAAGAACTGATGCCGTTTTATAAAAAATGAGAAACAATTAAAACCATGCACCATAAAACAGCACCAAAATGGCATTTATTGTTTGAATATTATAATAAAACCTACAGAATTGAAATCAGAGACTTTTTTTTGTATCAAAAGTAACAAAGCACAAAGCTTATCGCTACAATATTCCATTCATTAACTGAAAACAAGCTAGACTAATCGATTCTTGGGATTTATGAATTGTGTCGGAAAATAAGAATAGATTAAAATCATGCCACATTAAACAGCGCCAAAACTGCATTTATTGTTGAATATTGTAATAAAATAGACATAATTTGAAATCTGAGGCTTTATTTCATATCAAAAGTAACAAAGCACAAAGCTTATCGCTACAATGTTCCACTCGTTAACTGAAAACAATCTAGATTAATCAATTCTTGGGATTTAAGAATTAATATTGTCTTATAAAAATGAGAATCGATTAAAATCATGCAACATTAAACAGCGCCAAAACAGTGTTTACTGGCTGAAAACTGTAGTAAAATACACAGAAATTGAAATCTTTGAGACTTTGTTTCATATCAAAAGCAACAAAGCACAAAGCTTATTGTGATTTATTGAATGGGAGGAGCGCAACAATGTTCCACTCATTAACTGAAAACAAGCTAGACTAATCGATTCTTGGGATTTATGAATTGATATTGTGCTGGAAAATGAGAATCGATTAAAATTACGTCACATTAACCAGCGACAAAATTGCACTTATTGTTTGAACATTGTAATAAAATAGACATAATTTGAAATCTGAAGCTTTATTTCACATCAAAAGTAACAAAGCTAAAAAAAAAGCTTATCGCTACAATGTTCTGCTCGTTAACTGAAACCAGGCTAGACTAATTGATTCTTGGGATTTAAGAATCAATATTGATTCGTAAAAATGAAAATCGAATTAAAATGAAATGAAAATTGATTAAAAGCACACCACACTAAACAGCATTTATTCTTTGAATACCATAATAAAATGGACAGAATTTGAAATCTGAAACTTTTTCCATATTAAAAGTAACAAAGCACAAAGCTTATCGCTTATAACTGAAACCAGGCTACACTGTAAAACAATTTGTTGAGTCAACTTAAAATAATTTGTAACCTGGCTGTCTTAAAATTTTAAGTTCAGTCAACTCAAAAAAAGTTTATTCAACTTGAAATGTTAAATTATACTAAGTGACAGCTTAGATATTTGAGTTGAATCAACTTAAAATTTTAAGGCAGCTGGGTTACTTACCCATCTGTTAAGTTTAGCAAACACAATTAAATTATCTAATTATTTTAAGCTGACTCAACAAATTGTTTTTTTTTTATTTTTTACAGTGTAGACTAATCAATTCTTGGGATTTATGAATCAACATTGTTTTGTAAAAATGAGAATCGATTAAAATCATGACATATTAAACAGCGCCAAAACGGCATTTACTCTTTAAATATTGTAATAAAATAAACATAATTTGAAATCTGAAACTTTGTTTCATATCAAGAGCAACAAAGCACAAAACTTATTGCTACAATGTTCCCTTCGTAAACTGAAAACAAGCATATTAAAACATTAAAAGTAACAAAGGACAAAGCTTATCACTACAATGTTCCCTTCATTAACTGAAAACAAGCTAGACTAATCGATTCTTGGGATTTAGGAATCAAAATTGTTTTGTAAAAATGAGAATCAGTTAAAATCATGGCACAGTAAACAGCTCTAAAACGGCATTTATTGTTTGAATATTGTAATAAAATTTGATAAAATCAGAGAGAATTTGAAATCTGAGGCTTTATTTCATTGTCTTTTTGCTGCAACTTTCCACTCGTTAACTGAAAACAGGCTAGACTAATCGATTATTGGGGTTTAAGAATCAATATAGTTTTGCAAAAATGAAAATCGATTAAAATCATGGCAAACTAAACAGTGCCAAAACAGCATTTAATGTTTGAATACTGTAATAAAATGGACAGAATTTGACTAATAAATTCTTGGGATTTATGAATCAATATTGTTTCGTAAAAATGAGAATCAGTTAAAATCATGGCATATTAAACAGCGCCAAAACAGCATTGAATGTATGAATCCTGTAACAAAATGAACAGAATTTGAAATCTGAAACTTTGTTTCATACTAAAAGTAACAAAGCTTATCACTATAATTTTCCATTTGTAATCTGAAAACAGGGTAGACTAATCGATTATGGGGATTTAATAATCAATATCATTTTGTAAAACTAACAAATGATTAAAGTCACACCACAATTCTTAAAAATCGCAATACATATCGTATCGGCATCCAAAGATCATTACAGTGTAGAATCAATATAATATCGGATTCAAGTCAAACCAGTTCACTCTCAAGTTTTTATAATACTCTGGTCACTAGATATATAGTATTTTGTAGGGGTCGACCGATTATCAGCCTGGACGATTATCGGTGCTGCTATTAAGTATTTTTATGGTATTTTTACCCCGATAAAATAATTTAAAAGCATTTAAAGAAAGTTTTTGTAAGAGCCATTGTTATTCTTAAAGTGCTCCTAATATGCCTTTTCAGATATGACCTTTCATGTAGTGTGTCATGTAGCTGTATGTGAACATAAACTATCTGCAAAGTTGTGAAGCCGACAGTGCACGATAAAAGTTATTGCCTATCAAAAACAAAAAAAAGAGTCGGCTCACATTTGCCTGAACGAGTAGTCAGGAATTCAAATTTTTTTCTGTTATGGCCACACGTCACGAAGTAACACATTTGCATAATGTCCACCCACGTTCTACGTCACAAACAACTTGCCCGCTCACAAATGGTAAAATTTACAAGTGGTTTACATCACATGGAAATTTACATGTACATTATACGGAAGACGCTGTATCATACGCTGTGAGTAAAATTATTTTATATTCACTTTCAAAAGACGACGAATCTACAAAGATTGTATTTTCTAGCAATCGTTCAAAATAAGTAGTTGTGTATGTTATGTTGTGTAACAACCCTGCACATGTCTTGCTAACCGGCTAAATCACGCTTCTGCAGTTCAGCTGTGGACCCACCGTAGTCTAAAAATTTGTGATTGATGCAGCTTGTCTGTCTGTCTGTCTCATTAGTTGGAGTAATGATAAAGGATGGAAAGCGCTGTGCTATGAAACCCATTCCTTTCAATTGCTTCCGCCACGCGAGGACGGCTTGTTTCTGCGTTGACCAAAGCGCATACGCAAGGCGTTCAATTGAGTTTTTCAAATGAACTTTTGAACGCTTTCCGCGTTTGGTGTGAAAGTTGCTTAATGCATTATACAATGTTGAAGTTTACAACATAGAGGTGTACCCGGTTCGGTTATAAAAGCTAATTGCGAGCACTTTCCACGTTAGCCCGTGCTAACTTGTCGATCAGCCATTTCAGCCGTTTCATCGTCAGACTCTGGCTGGAACTGTTATGGTAAAATCGATGCCATCTTTTCTATGTATTGACAAGTCTCCAGGGCTGTAGGTCAGTTATGGCAGTGGGCGTTTCGTTTTCCGACACGCTGTACGCGGTAACCAATCATAAAGGACTGCTCCATCTGACCAATCACAGCAGTGAGGGCTCACGGAAAGGAGGGGTTTAAGAGAGACTGATTCTTCGAACTGCTTCGCACGAGTCGTGTACGAATCATTTAGAAATGGGGTAAAATTAAATCTATTTTTGGAGAAAACTAAAGTGTTTTTTGACCTTGCATACATGTAAACCTGTTTTGGAAGTCTATTTAAACAATATTAGCAACGTTTAAAATGGCATAATAGGAGCACTTTAATTTTGACATTCACATTTTCATTTTTATCGGTCTACTTGATCTGTAATAACTGGTGTTGGCATCAGCCCTAAAAATCACATTACGCTCAACCCCTAGTATTGCGCCCACATTATCCACCATCAAGTGAAAACCTGCGTAGAAACCTAATAGCACGTTTGTTTTGCTTTAATAAACACCACACATCATTGCTACGCTCCCGTCAGATAACTAAAACAAACATCTGAGCAAAACAAAGTGTCTTTATGTTTGCTCTTTAAACAATCCGTGTCACATCTATCTTACGACTTAAAGAACTACTTCAGTTTGATTCAGAAGTTCAGAGGTTTACTGCAGCACATCATTCAGTCTAAGGTGAAAAGAGAAGTGAAACGCCGAAGTGAAATGCATTTGCTAAAAACAAAACAGCCCCTCTCTCTGATCAAGGGGGATATAAATTCGCAAACAGCAAATTCAAACCCGGCCCTCAGCACATAAATGGAAACAGACGTCAAGAGGGCCGTTCCACACGAACCGAGAGGCCCGTTTTTATCTATCGCCCTCGCAAAGCCAAGTTAAACACAGAAAATGGAAAAATGAGTACGAGCAGCAGTGGAAAATCTGCCTGAGGAACTGTGGCGTGTAAAATGACTTGTATGCTGAAAGATGACCTTAAGATCATAGAGAGGTGAAAAAGTACACACTTAAGTATGAAAAAAAGCTTTATTATCACCTTTTCACCAATAAAAATACTATAATAACTTATAACTTTGGAAACTCCCTGTATGAAAAAAAAAAAACAGGCCTGATGAAAAACATTTTGAGTTTTACACAACAAAGCATATTTTCTTCAGAAGAAGTAAACCGCAGCGGTTAATGAACTTATTTTTCACTTTGCGTAAGAAATGGCATGATTCAACGCAACCGTCCAGTGGTTTCACATCCTCTCAGCTAAACCCTCGGGCATCTTTTTGACTGAAAAAAAGAGGAAATTAAATCGTCTTTTTCCATGTTTTCCATGAACATCTGCTCCTTATTTCTGAGAGGATGTTGTTATGAGAGAGGAGTGGGAGATGAAGGGGCAGAAAGCATAAATGATTCTTCAGCACGTCCACAGAGACTCACTCGCACTACACTAGATACAACGACGCTTACTAATTGGTAATTAGTCAGTTAGACAAGTTCACTTAATGCAGGTTTATTATTCTGGAACGACCTCAAGTGAACGTCATGCATTTTTTTTTTTTTTTAACTCTCATGTCTTTGCTTATGTGGAAAACATTGGACTTTTGAAATATGATCATATGGTTATTTTTCATACAATGAAAGTGAATGGAGACTGGAGCTGTCAAGCTCTGAAAATATCAAAAAATAAAGTATTAATATATTCCAAGCTTTCTAAAAGGTAGTCGTGATAGTAGACAAGTCATACAAACTATTTCTTTAGGTTTATTGTGCGCTTTGTCATTTTAAGACCTTGACAGCTCCAGTCCCCATCCGCTTTCATTGTACGGAAAAGAGCAAAATTAAACATTCCGCTAAACATCTCTTTTCGTTTTTTTCACTAAAGATGTACATTTAGAACTGGGTGAATTAATAATAGATTTTTAAAACGTATTTATTTGTTTGCATATTTTTTAATTTTAAGTGAACTGTCCCTTTAAAAATCTTGCTCAAAGGCTTAAGTCATGAAACGTTTCATCATACTTTTTGAACCTACAATTTTTCAGTCGGCAGCCCGTATTTCTACTCAACCAGAAGCAACAAAAATGTAAAATTAAAGTAAAACAATTCTTTGCATGCAAAGAAAAAACAACGCACTTATAATCTCATATGGCAGGTATTTTATCTATAAAATAATTGCATTATGAAAATGTCTAAATATCAAGCTATGATTAAGATAATTTGCATTACAATCTAATATCATCTAGCACTTCATGTAAAGGTTGTCATTCACATGAAAGTGAAAATTATAATAGATTAGATAAACACAAACCCACTCCGTTAAAATAATGCAATGTATGATCAAACCAGCTACTGGCTGCATACTAAATCAAAATGTTTATTCTTTAGGTGTGTGTTTATGTTGTATTTTACCATTTAAAATCTAAAATGCACAGCATTTTAAACTCCAAAACAAACACAAACATACTAAATGAGTTTAAACTGGACGTCTTTCCCACCTGAATCTGGGTGAATCCTTGAGACATTCCTCGAAATCCACAGTAATCTTCATGTTGACTTGATCAGGTTTATAAACACAGATTAAGAGCTAACAGGCTAACATTAGCTCCTGTAAAACCACAAACAGCTCAAACTTCTGCTCGAATCACTCCAGGATCCCAGATAAACTCCACATATGAGGGCTGAAGTATGATCTGCTCGTGTCAACCGGACATGAAGCTGTAGAAATGAGTTTTATAAGGTGCAGTTCCTCCAGCATTAACGAGTGGGCTGATCAGATGAGTGTAAATGAGGAGCACTGTGGGCTGTGTTTCAAAACTAAGTGTGCTGTCTATGTAGACAGCCATGAGTTTCGCCCTGAGGAACAGAAATGAAACAAAAAGTAGCAGAATGTAAACTCGCATGTAGCTGTAGTTTATCTAATGGGCGGGACTTGGTGTTAGCGAATCCGTAAATGTTGCCTGTCAATCAATGTTTACTGACATCGGGTTGGCCGACGCGTCTTTGCAAGGCGGGGCTTTGTAAAGAACGCGTTTAACGGCTTTAAACATCTTTGTTTTTAACAAATAAAAGCTATTATTATAATAATTGTTCAGGTTTTTACTCAACGCCGTGCAATTCAATGCAAATTAGTTTCTCGATGTCAGTATTTATCAACATGGCACCTGTTACTTTTCTCAGCGCTGGTCAGGATAGACCAATCAAAGTAGTTTGTGATTAATGCATAGGTTTTTATTTAGAAATTGTGGACGGGTTTTCGTCTATATCTCTATTTTAGGTATCACTCATTGAAAGTGGTATATTTAAATAATTACACTTTTTAGTGTACGAATGAATTCAGTTAGTCAAAAATAGTTTTTGGATTTGAATGCGGTTCAATGGCTGATTCGCTTGTTTGAGCCGTCAAACGCCCTCTGGAGGAAAACCGACTTCGTGTCTCATAGGTGACATTTGCCGCCTGAGAGATTTGAGACGCGGCCAGGAGCAGGCCAATGAATCCAATGTTCACTTCCCCTCCTTCCAAAGTCCCTTTTGACACCCTACACCACATAGTATATAATCTCGGTGCAGAATCGAAGATTGCGTCAGATTAGCTCAATATCGTATAAATATGTTCTTAGGAAATTTGTTAAGCAAATACTCTGGATTTGGTTTCGGGAAACTCTCAACGATCTCCAGGATCCACGTTTAAGGAAAAGGTTCACTCCCACTTTTATTTTAAAATGAAACGACTGGTGCGGTTTCGCTTTTTAAAATCAAAATTCATGTACATCGACTACACAAATATAGTTTTTGTGTGCTTTCACGTGTATTTTTAAATCTTAAAAAGTTGTTTGTTTTTTTCCCCAGTGAAACTTTACTGTATGGATCAAGTTTGTGTTCGTTGCATACATGTATGTTATTTTTTTGTGAAATACTTCCATCTAGTGGTTGATTTCTGACATGCACTTTTTTAAAGACATACGCTAATCTAATACATTGTCAAAAACACTATTTTCTGTCAAAGACACTCGAATTATTGGAAAATAATTTTTATCAGTAGTCAGTCGTCAACATTTGAAGTGGTTAAAAAAAGTTAATCAAAGCTGTCCTAAGACAAGAATGGGTATTGTTTTGTTTTTCAGGACATCTTTGATAAAAGGTTTTGATCCACTTAAAATGTTCACTACTATATAGCGTACAAACCAACGGACGATAACGTTGTTTATGAAAGCGCCCTTCATATCAACAATAACAAAGTTTTCATAAAATTCTATGGAAATAGGAAACTCACCACGGCTATAATAATAACGAAAGAGGAACGTTATGTTAAAATCACATTTGAATTTAAAAAGCGCGGGCATTTAAAGCTGCAGACAGATAAGTGACCGGTATCGACCGTTGGTGTAGGCGCGAAAAGTTATTGTTCTTGGTGTGATATAAACGGCCGGACTAATTGGTTGGACTGGGAAAAAACATTTTCATTACGATAAAATACCAAAAGTTATAACTAATCAAGGAGAAGAGAGCAAACAAACTGTGTGAGGAACAAAAGGCGTTTGTGGTTGGCCAGACTGAACTAGGAATTTCAAGGCAGGAATCGTGACAACATTCGTGTTTGTTCTTATCATTTCCAGTCAGGTAGGTTAAATATTAGGCTAATATCTTAATTAATACTGCTTGTATGTATCTTTACCACCTATTAACTTTAGTTTGTCAAAATATTATGCCCTTTCCTGCTTACTAAGTCCTTCTCTATATGACTTGAACCAGTGTCTATGGTTTTTACTTGATCTCGGATCAGTTTCTTCGATTTGTAGGCATTTTTAACGAGACATTTGTGTAATTTAAAGAATGAAAAGTAGTTAATAGTTTCTAACTGGCCTTTATATAGAAGCTGTCTATAAAACACAACAAAGCAAGCTCTGCAAATTAATATAAAATATTTTAAAAATCACATATTATACAGACACTTCATATTTAATGGTATTTTATTATTTTTATTGCATTTAATGTATTATGCTTTCAGTAACATTTGCAATGGGTTTCAAAAGCTGTTTTTATGCATATTTTAGCCCGAGTTTTTGTTGCATTTACACGTTGACCAGCAGGCGTCACTAGCATGTGGTGTTTCAAGCACTTCGAAACTGAATAATTTTGCGAAGCAGTAGGTTCAGTTGATTCAAAGCTTCGAAAAGGTTAGTTCCTCCCATTACTAGGTTTCAGTAGTACATTAACCATGCGATCCATACTGTTGTTTACATCTGAGTATCTCCAATATGGCCGCGCATCCGGGTAACTGACCAAATCGTGACGTAATTGCAAACACTCTATAGCGGATAATGAACTGGAAGTCTCACCAATAGGCTTATTTTCGCATTGAAGGTGGATAAGCTGCTATTTTTTCACTTCCATAACAGTATTGACAGTTTTACTGCAGTAATTTCACAGTAACTTTACTGAAAAACAAATTCAAAGAACAAGTTCATACCAACATTTTAATGACTGACAAATATGCACATTTTCATTTGAAGAACATGCACATCTATTCAGGAAAACAAAAAATCTCTAGGATCAATGAAATGGACAGAAATGGTCAAATTACTCAAAACGCATGGAAAAAGTAAGTTCAACATAATAATAAAATCAAAGCACTTGTGCTTGAGAATGTATAAATGTAGGATTAAACTATATTTGACATGACCGTGAGTCAAATATGTGTGCAATCCATGTCAATGACTGACGGGACTCATACCAGACCTTTCATCTTTTTCATTAAAAATAGGTCAACCAATTTAGAAATAAGTGCTTTAATGTTCAATGTGTCCAGCACTATTTTTGAGAGACTGCAAGAACTTAACACATCTCCTGACATCATTCAGTCAAGGGCCGGCCGTGTGAAAACACATTCGCAAAGACGGGAACATCTCAAAAACACAGATCTCAAACTAATGATTGTACGGCCTTTATGGGAGAATAAAGACGGGAGAAAGAAAAGGGTCAAAAATGCATTCAGGCAAAAACGCTGTTGCTTTGAAGCACCGTTTCCAAAAAGCAATGCTGTGTCGACATTCGGGTGAATTTCACAAAACTTGTCAAGAAATTCATTATTTTAAGTTAAAGAAAAAAAATCTGTTTATTATCTGGTTGTTTAATTACAATTAAGGACAAGTTAAGTAAATAAATTTAATAATAAATTGTTTTCAAATATTTAATTTCCATTATTTTTTAAAATTTTGATAATTAGTCAATTAATATTATATTATTAATATAATATTAATATTATTTTTTGCATTTGAGTCACATTTTTTTTACATTACAGTCAGAATATATTTTTGATTTTTTTATAGCATTACTGTAACAAGCATGTAATTAAATGATACATACTTCCTCCTTTTGATTTTGGAGCCAAATATGACCTAGACAAATTCTTGTAAGGTTTTGTGGTATCACCCATTTAGCATTTTTTAATACAACCTACATATATTGTGTGTGAGTATTCATGACTATAAATTGATAAATACACCAGAATAACAATTGCAATTTTAGAGGTCAAATTGCTTGGTCAATATATCAAAATTATTTGATCTTTTATTTGGTACTGTAGGATAATTATATTCTTCAGAAACCACAGAAAGAAAAAACCCCATTAGAATGGCGTTTAGAAAAAAAGGCAATCAAAACAAAGCTCAATAAGGATGCCAAGTCAAAAACCGTCAGAACTGTTTAGCATCTATTAAAGCTTTTGCAGTTTCGGAAAAGCAACAGAGACAACCGAAGGGTTCAGTCTACTAATCAGTAGTTTTCTATCTAGTTCAGTAATACTCACCTGTTAATCATACACAGGGCAGATACGATTAGTGCCAATGTAATTAAACATGGTTTTCAGAAGCCATGCATACAGTAGAGCTCGGTGTGTGTGTGTGTGTGTCAAAGCCCAAGACCACATCAGTCCCCCTTAACCAGTGCATGCTAAACCACCTGCCTGTTCAGATTATTTAAATGTCAATAACGGCCGAGTTGGGGGGTCAGAGAAAGCGTACGGTTCATTGTGGAAGTCGATGGTCGTGATGGGGTGTAGGACACAAGCACACTTCTCAGCGGCCTCCCACGCTCTCGCCACAGGAAGAGGGTGGAGTCCAGGCCTGGAACGGTTTGATAACAGTCTCGTTTCTTAGTGTGATGACAATAAACGTTTGGCAAATAAGGGAGCTGGATGATGATATGCGTGGCATTGCGGTGTTGGTGGAAAACACGGGGTGGAGGGGAATCCTGGAGCTGAACCAGTGACGACGCTGCGCCTTCCAGACGTTCACGGGACAAGGCAGGAGCTGACGGACAAATCTGAACATCCTTATGAGTCCAAGGAATCAGCTGTAATAGATGGAGAAGCTACAGTTAGACATTTAGACAATTTTATTTTTTTTTTTTACGTATTTTTTTATTTTTATATAAACTCAATTGCAAGGAATAAAGTTCTGTATGTCACAGTTCTGACTCTTTTTGCAATTTCAAGTTTGTATCTCTCAATTCTGACTTTGTCACAATACCGTGCTTTTTCCTCACAAATGTGAGTTTATTCTCACATTCTCAATTTGGACTTCTTCCTCGCAAAACCAAGTTATTTTTCCCTTGCAAATACGGGTTTGTATCTCTCAATTCTGACTTTTTCTCGCGATACCGAGTTTTTTCCTCACAAATACAAGTTTATATCTCAAAACTTTAGATCTCAAATTCAGATTTTTTTCCTGGAATTCTGAGTTTATATATCTCAATACTGACTTTTCTCTTTTCTCACAATTCTGACTTTTTCTCGCAATTCAGAGTTTGTATCTCATAATTCTGACTTTTCTCTTTTCTCCCAAAACAAGAGTTTATAGCTCTCAATTCTGACTTTCTCACAATTCCGAGTTTGTATCTCACAATTCTAACTTTTCTTTGCAATTCCGAGTTTGTATCTCTCAATTCTGACTTTTCTCTTTTCTCCCAAAACAAGAGTTTATAGCTCTCAATTCTGACTTTCTCACAGTTCCGGGTTTGTATCTCACAATTCTGACTTTTCCTCGCAATTCCGAGTTTATAGCTCTCAGTTCTGACTTTTTTTCTCTGCAATTCTGAGTTTATAGCTTTCAATTCTGTCTTTCTCATAATTCCAAGGTTTTTATTTTTCCTTCGCAAATGCAAGTTTGTCTCACAATTATGATTTTTTTCTCCCAAATTGGAGTTTATAGCTCTCAATTCTGACTTTTTTCGCAATTCTGAGTTTTTTTTCTCGGAAATGCAAGCTTGTATTTAACAATTCTGACTTTCTCACAATACTGAGTTTTCTTGCAAATGCGAGTTTATATCTCACTTTCAGATTTTTTTCCCTGGAATTCTGAGTTTGTATTTCACAATTCTGACCTTTTCTTGCAATTCTGAGTTTACTGCTCTCAATTCTGACTTTTTCCTTGCAACTCCAAGTTTATAGCTCTCAATTCTGGCTTTTTACGTGCATTTCTGAGTTTATATATCTCAATTCTGTCTTTTTTTTTTCTCAGAAATGCAAGTTTGTATCTCACAATTCTGACTTTCTCGCAATTCCGAGGTTATGTTCCACTAATATGTGAACTAATATGTTCCACTACTCCACACACTAGCTTTAAACACTTTGTGGTTGGTAATATTTTTATTTTAGTAATTTAATATATTGTAAATAATATGGTAAAAATCAATAGTCAAAAGACATATTTTATAATATTAATATTAAAAGCCAGTAATAATATTTTAAAAATAATATTAAAGTCCCTTCTGCTCACCAAGGCTGCATTTATTTGATTGAAAACACTTTTAGCATCATTACTCCAGTCTTCAGTGTAACATGATCCAATCAACACTCTATAAACTATTATTATAAATTAGATATATTTAATAAATCAATAAATAGTTCATGAAAGCATAATATTCATCAAATACAACACA
>NC_066890.1:11056192-11068692 GCF_022985175.1 Labeo rohita
CAATGGTAGCTGTGTTGTTCTAAAGGAATAGTTCACCTAATAATAAAAATTCAAAATCAAACAGTGACAGATCAACAACATCACAGCACACAGTTTTTTGTGCATCATGCCATTATGCCATGACACAAGCTCCAAAACAGTGTTGGGGGTAATGCATTAAAAGTAACGTAATCGGATTACTTTTTTTAAGTAACTAATAAAGTAACACATTACTATAAAATTTACAACAAAAATATCTTTTTCAATTACATAAAGCAAGCAACCAACACTGCTCCAATGAGGTTTGATTTTATTGTCTGTAAATTGAGCTCTTTATAATTTACATTGGTTGATATAAATGTGTGGCCACCTGTACTATTTCTCTATGAACTTTTACAGCCGAAATGCAGTCATTTCAATAAAAATCTGAAGAAAAAAAAAATCCTACAAAGATTTTGCAACAGGTTCAAGGCTTTTTATGTGTATTTGCCATGTTGACCAACAGAAAGCTGCATGGTTTGAAAGTGAGTAGTGTTGGGTAAGTTACATTCAAAAAGTAATCAATTATTAATTACATCATCAATATTGTATTTAAATTACTTTACTAATTACGGCAACACAGGCAAACACATAATATCCTTTCTAAATAAGCTAACTGTTCATTGCAACTTCAAAATAAAAGTTTAAAAATAGTGTAAAAGTGTAAAAACAGGCCGTTGGCACCTCTGCTGGCCTTAGATATAGTACATAATGTACATACGTTATGAGTATATTAGTACATTTTGTATTTTAACATGTTTTGTTCAATGAAGCCATATAATTACTTCCTTTGATATTTTATTTGGATCAATTATTGCCTCATTGCTATTGTATTTGTATTTTACATCATTTTATTAATCGTCTGATTACTCAATTTCCAAAATAATCATTAGTGACAGTTTTAAAATAAAGTATAAATGGACAACAGAGTTGCAAATTTAGCCTAAATTTTACTAGCTAGTATGGAGCAAAATGATTTTATCTATCTATCTATCTACAAACTTATTTATTATAATTATTGAGTTTGAAAATGTACAAATCATGTGGTAAGAGTTGTACACATAATAGACCCCTATATTACACTAAGTATTACTTTTTTTGATAATTAACTAGTTCTGTGCAACAATTAATCGAGATTAATCACATCCAAAATAAAAGTTTTGTTTACATACTATATGTGTGTACTGTGCATATTTATTATGTATATGTAAATGCGCACACGTACAGTGTATATTTTGGAAAATATTTACATTTATTAACATGTATATATTTTTATTGACAGAATTAATATTACATACAAATACATTTATTATAAACATTTTTTCTCAAATATGTCAATGCATTGTATTTATATAAACATAATAAATATGCATACTACACACACTTATGTATACAAAAACTTTTATTTTGGATGCGATTAATCGGAATTAAACGTTGCACAGCAGTAAAATTAACCAAACAGCACTTTTAAAGGTTATTTGTAATTAATAATACAAAGTAATTAATCCTACAAAGATTTTGCAACAGGTTCTTTCAATTTTAGTCAAACATAGAATAGTTAAGCGTTTTAGAAACAACTGTATTACTTTTTATAAAAAAAATTTAACCTTCTTTGGTTAACAAACAGAATTACTCCGCTAAATATGTGAATAACAAAAAAGCTTAAGAAAAGTTAAACATTACATTTCAGTTTGCCAAAATGTTCAATTTGCCAAGATGTTCATTTTAAAGTAGACTCTTAAAGCTTTCCATAGACATTTCTTATGTCTCTGTTTCAAGTATTCGCTTTAATATTTCTGTTCATATTTGTGGTGCGTAGAAAGTTGCTCATGGAGAACAAGATGGCAGAAAGCACACCCTGTATGTTTATTTTACAAAAGCACAATGTTTTGTTGTTATAGTCAAAGCACACAAAAAGTAGGCCCGTTTTAGATTCAATTGATTTTATTCTTGTCTTACAGACATTCAATTTTATCTTTCGACAGTAAATTTAGATTTCAAATTCAATATTGATTTGATAACCGTTGAAATTATTTACATCATGTAACGCAAGTAAATGTAATTAAATTACCTAAGAACAGAAATCCTTTACTTTACTTTTTCAGTGGATAAGTAATTTAATGAAGTTACTTAGTAACACGTTACACCCAACACTGGTGAATACTGCCAATGTTTTTTTTTTTTTTCCCCATTAACCACTTAAATTTTATTCAGTTAATCATACAAAAGGCATATATCTTTTCAGAAGACTTCATAATTCATTAATAACAAAGCACCTGGTGTGTCTATAACATATTTTAAGAAAGGCACTTTAAAAATGTGACATGCATATTATGGTGCTAAAACTGTAAAATGCAATGCAATGGTCAATGATCTTCATCTGTAGATCTAAAAAAATAGCATATTTAATTATATATATATATATATATATATATGTATATATATAAAGGCCAACAGAAAGCTGCCTGCCCATGAAATTTCTCTAATTTCTGTGCATTTATTATTGTAATTAGCAGATTTTTTACATAAATACTGCTCAAAAATACAACTTCTCTTAAGTTTTAAAATGTATTGTGAAAAATATCCAAAATATAAGTTGTAAAATCATGGAAAATGCTCAGATGTTTACAGTATGCTAAACACACCCTTATTAATCAAAGTTTCTGTCAGCTGTGGTTTGCTGGTTGTGGATCAATATGTGTGCCATTACGAGCCAATTCACTGACACGCTTCTTTGTATATCAGAAGCACATGGCATTTTTGGAAACACTGAAACGACAGCATGTTTGAGTCAAACTCTAAACAGAAACAGTCAGCAGGGCTCGACAATAAGGCCTGCCCAATGGCCCAGGGCCAGCATGAAAGACGATCAGGACAGTTGACGAATTTGTCACTGGCCCGATCAGGCCACTGCTGCGTCATCACAAAAGTTGCGTCACTTGCATGTTTCTTTATGCCATTTTCTTTTCATCCTCTGTATCCTGCTGTTCTATAAGCGCCATCTGCTGGCAGAGTGTGAATCTGCGTTCTCATTTATTAGTTTCATTTGTATCTTTGTTATATATATATATATATATTCAACTGTGCCATTTATACAGAACATAATTTTCTTTAACCAGAGGGATAATAAAGAAAAAGTTACTTGAATTATGTTGTAGTTACATTTTTGAGTTGACTAGTTAAAAATAGCGCAAAAAATAAATTATTTCAGTATTTTAATTTTTTGCCATATCGCCCAGCCCTTGAGCCCTGAGTAAGACAGAAGATGCTGGACACTGTTGCTGCCCGCTGATCCGCCTGTAGGCTGTGACGTGACATCTGTTCGGACTTCTGGTTATTCATGTATCGTTAACTAGATTGAACTAACAGGGCGGCAGGAAACCAAAAATAATAAAAATGCTCTGTTTTCACAGCTGTTGTATCTTAATGAGCTTTTTCCTCCATCTGAGAATGCTGTGAATCCACCGAGGTCAAAACAGACTTGACTGACGTCACAAGTACGTGGCAGGAAAACACAAAGGCATTGCTTTTTGAAATCTATTTTGCTGTATTTCTGCTTGACTTTCAAACTGACCAAGCACCAACCCAAGAGATGCATGCTTTGAGCTATTCTGACAAACTACGGCCTGACAAAATACTAAATATAAACGTTTGTTATTATTTAAAGTAAACTGAGATCATGTGGATGGACTGCAGGTGGATAGTCATACAAATTTTAGAGCTTAAAACATGGGTACATGCAAAAACATTTCAAGTAATCCCTCCACTACCATTCCATCCATATCAGAGATTGCAATCATGCATCACTTACTTCTTAGCGAGGTCATCTCCGGGTAGGACTGTGTTCCCGTCCGAATCGCTGAGCGCCCCTTCATCCTCGTCATCGCCGAGCATCCTAAGAAGGACAGGAGATTTTTGGCCGATAGCCCGAAGGGAGAAAGACAGCATGACCTTTTCCGCAAATTTGCCCTGTCATATTGAGTTGCACCCTCAGTGCTGCTCTTGTATTTTGCAGACAGGGCAGTAACATATCCAGAGAGTAGAGCAATGCTTTGAACCACCCATATTCACAATTCAAAGAGCCTCAGCAAGCGATCGGATCTTTAAACAATTACTCTTCTTCTAACTGTAGCTGTCAAATCTATAGCTTATCGTCCACGTGGACTCACTTACACACAAGTCCTGACTACTCCAAAAAGAAATTTACAGTTTATTTTATTTTCCTAAATTAATGTTTTGCTCATTTAATCACTCTTTAGAAAATTCACTCAATCCAATTTGCTCTAACAAGCACATTTTCATTTTCCCATTAGATGCAATAGGGGCAACTTTACTCCTGAATCCGGTAGCACAATTGATATTTATACATGTTTAGTTTAAACACCATTCATGGTATTTTTTTGTGTGTGTGTTGCTTACCTATGGTATGGCGTGCTGGGCTCGTCTATCTTCATCAGCCCATAGTCCTTATCCGCAGGGTGATATGTGGCCAAAATGTTCATTTCATCCCATTTCTGTGACTTCTTCCTATAAGAACGGGTAGAAACACAGAGTTTAACATACAATTATAGATAAAGCTATTAGCCCTGATGCACATATTCCCTCTGAGATCTGCTAACATTAAACGAAGGAGTCTGCCCCACTTTGAAACTTTATGAAGTACTTTGGAAACAGCGGACACAAAAAATAGCACCAAGTGGCATACATTGCCAAATATACCAAGCCTTTAGTGGCGTAAATGATAAGACTGGCAGACAAGACCGTCTTTTATGTCTCAAGTCAGTGTTTCTCAATACACTGAATGCTATCATGCTACAGTGCTACACGAGTGCAGTTTTGTACTGCAAAGCACAAAGTACAAATAATGTCAATCGACTATGCATAATTATATGGCCAATACAGGCACGAAAAGTCAACGTGAGATGTTTACCTAAGGAGGGTCATTCAAGAAATAAAAAAAAAAAAAAAACATTTTCTTTGGAACAAGCACTGATAATTTGTTAATTAGAATCAAAATAAATGGAAACAATGTCAACTTTATGTTCACTTTAAAAGTAAATTGATACAAATCTTTCACATTTTAGCCATATTATAAATTACTCTACCAGTGTTGTTACTCTTTACTAAAACTAATACTTTTTTGTTAATTTAATCAAATATAAAAGTTAAGTTAAAAAACAACAACAACAACAACAACAACAACACAAAAATTTGTTTTCTTGGCAACTCACTAAAATAAAATAAGTTTAAGCTGAAGTACAATAATTACTTAAAACTAAAATAAATATAAGAGCTTAACTGAAATAGGGCCATGGAACCAGAAGTCCCCTGCTCATTTTTTTATTTATTTTTTTTATTTTGCTAATATTTATTCTGAAGAAATATACACATGTATAGTGATGAAAGTCAAAATATTAAATGTCATGGATGAATATTTACTGAATAATCCACTATTTTGTAGACAGGGGTCAAAGGGGGATAGAGGGAAACAAGATACAATTCTAATTTCAACATTATTTCTTCTTCTGACATTGATTTTTTTTAAATAAACTAGTATCAGCTGTATATAAAGTGACCAACATTTGGTTTTTGACCACTGAAAATGAGTTTATCAACTAGAACATAAAAATCATATTGTGATATGTTTTATTTCTTGAATTATAGGCACAAAAACTTCAGAAAAAGAATATTTATGGCACTCAGACAGATATGTTCAATGCAGTTGTCTTGACAGAAGAAAACGAGATACATCTCTAGTTTCAACATTATTTCTTCTTCAGACATTGTTCTTTAAATAAACTAAGTATTAGCTGCATACAAAGTGACCAACATTTGGTTTTCGACCACTAAAAATTTGTAAAATTCAACAATCTGGACATGGAGCCTCATTGAGATCCCCATATCTCTGGGACTGAATGATGTAGGGCCTTGAAAATTAAGATTTCAAAAAAAAGTTTATTAACAACTAGAATCTAAAATCATATTGCGATATCTTTAATACTTCTTGAGTTATAGGCATGCAAACACTGGAAAAATAATATGTATGGCACTCAGACAGGTATGTTTAGTGCAGTTGTTTTGACAGAAGGAAATGAGACACCTCTCTAGTTTCAACATCATTTGTTCTTCAGACATTCCTCATTAAAAGAAAAGAAATACAATTTTTTCGCAAACTGACACATTTGTTTTTTCACCACTAAAAATGTGTACATTTTAACAATTTACTGGAGCCATATTTAAATGTCATTTTAGTGGGACAGAATTACGTAGGGTCTTAAAAATATTGAGTTACAGGCATGCAAACTTTGGAGATAAACTTATATAGTGCTGTTTCCCCATTTTTGAATGGACACCATTGGCACATAATGTAACAAAGATTGCTAAAGTCAATTTAGACAATAAAGAATTTACTAATCGACTTACCAATCTCTGTGTAAAAATAACATTACGAAAGTAATTTTTACCCCCCTGCAACTTGACTCTAAAACTCAGGTGAAAATTGCTATTTTGACCTCCCTCTACAAAATAGCAAATTACTCAGTAAATATTCATCCATGACATTTAATATTTTGGCTTTCATCACTATATATGTTTATCTTTCTTCAGAAAAAAATATTAGCAAAATCAAAAAATTAAGCCGAGGAACTTTTTGAAATTTAGCTGATTTGACACGGAATGACCCAATAGTTAAATAAGAGTCAAATGGTGTAGAACTGCTAAAAATTTAACTTAAATTAAAATTAGAACTAAAAGTATAAAAATAAAACCCAACTTAAAAAATTAAAAATACTTAAATAATTGATAATACTAAAATAACACTGGTAACTACACTCTTGGTGCCAACCTCCCTCTAGAAATGATTGGTTTCCTCACTGATCCATTCAAGGATGTGCATCTATGACGTAGACAGATTCGTATATGAAATATAAAATATAAGTCAAAGCATTAAAGCAAGCTACAGAATGACCTCAATTAATCAATTATGGTTCAATCAACACTTAATGCAATGGGTTACAACACTTCATGCAGGTTAAACTCTGACACATGCTACAGAATCGCAACTAAACGTTCTTTCTGTGTTCTATAGTCTGATGAAAATCCTACAAATGCATTTGGTGACATGAACACAGTAGACTGGACCTCTAATGCTTCTGCAGTAGCAGTCAAATGCGCCAATCCACATGGAAGAAGAACAGTTACACAACCAGCGTTTGGATGAGCCACTGCGTTACGAAGCAAGTGTGGAAATCCACTCAAACCCAATTTAAAAAGACAATTTTTAACTATAGCATTTTAAAGAACTGCGTTTGGACAAAAGGATTATTTTTTGGGTCTCTTTTTAGGCAAAATGCAATCAGTGCATGATTTACCATCCATCATGGACAGAAAGATGATCATAAAGAGGGGCCGAGGACTAGTTGAGTAATGCTAATCTCTTCAGAATGAATGTTCATGTCCCTCCCTAAATAATCAAGAGATTACTTTCATTCATGTTAGAGGCAGAGGCCTCGTCAATGCCGAACAGAGGTTTATTCTGCATCACATGGGAGCTTACAGTGCACTGTTGAATGTAGTAGAGTTCAAGGTTTTTCTCAACAGGACCATTGGTTAGAAAAACAGTACATGAGCGAGCAGCCTGCTCATGTGCTTGTTCTCCTTATTAGGAGAACAAGCACAATACAATACGAGGAACCGAGTGCTGCAGAAGTTTATAATTCAAACGCTGTTTTATCACCATGGGAAAAGGTCCTGGAAAAACAACAGTTCAGGTTCAAAAAATATATACTAGATGGTACAGGATATCCCTGTAAAGTAACAAAAAACTATTGTTAAGAAAATAATGCACTCATACATACAGGATAAAGATGGACATGCAGAGTTGTTTCTTTAAGGAGTTCTAAGGGAGTAGAGTCAATGCAAAGTTGCTTAGGGAATATTTTTAAACAACTGTCAAAAGTTTGAATAGAGCATGCCTACTTAAATACTAAAATTTTGATTTGTAACTCATTGCACACTGTTTGTGCTGTAGACATGAATGATATCTCAAATCATGCTGTTTGTTGAGATGGTTGCTGTTTACATACTGCTTGCCTGTTGCATGATAAAACTGAAAAATCCCACAGACTTGCACTGAAGGAGGGAGCCGTGCCATATCTGAGACCAAAATATCAGAGCCTTGGGGCTTTGCCAGTAAACGAAATGCCCTAGCAACCGCATAACGCACCAGAAGCACTTAGAACACCTTAACAAAAGCCCTGGCAACCACACACACTCCAGCATTGTGGAGAGGACTGAGCACAATCAAACACCATTCACAGTTTCTTCGTGATATGTAAAACTCTAGTTTATTATACATACAAAGTGGTTTTATAGAGTTCAATTAAACATTTCTAAGAAATCATTTGGTATTTCAAACTAAATTGATCAAAATAAATAAAGCAACATTTTGGAAGAACCAACCAATATTGGAAAAACCAATATGCTATGAACTATGAATGATAGCAATATTGTCCTTTTAGAGTTGCTTTACAGCATATTTTGGGTTTTCTCATATTTGATGAAGTTTGCATCATTGATTCTGTTACTTTTCTTTTTTAAAATGAAACATCTACAAACATAAAAACATATAATGGGACCCTATAATTTCTGCGTCTCGAAAAAGCACGGACGGAATCGCAGAAACCAGTCATAAAAATTGAATGTACTGTATAATGTCATGGAATTTGCCAAAGTTTGGATGAATGAATTAAAAGTTGGTCAGTACACTTAAATCAAAATGTGATATGGACTAGTGACTGAATATTAAGCCGCAAAAATACTATTTGAATTCGAATCCTGCATGTTCTATGTCTCTGTGTGAATGAATGGCGCAGACGCACCATTTTTGTTTACTACACACATACTGAAACGCACGTGACGCTGCCAGTGTTTCCAACCTCTGCCGCCTCGATATGAGTACATGAACACATAAACAATGCTCTGAGAGTCACTTCATGAGCATTTCACTGTTTCATTTGAGAGAAGCTCTTGTCATTACAAGTGCTGTGCAACGATTAATCGTGATCAATTGCATCCAAATCAGTTTTTGTTTACTGTGATGTATACTGTGTATTATGTACAGCAGGTAAAATAAGTATTGAACACGTCACCCGGTAAATATATTTCTAAAGTTGCTGTTGACATGAAAGTTTCAGCAGATATCAATAACAACCCAAGGAAACCATACATACAAATAAAACAAAACAAATAATTTCAGAAGTTATTAGTAATAAAATGGAATGACATGGGGGGGGGGAGTATTGAACTACTGAAATTTATTTAATACTAGAAACAAGTCGCATACGTCGTTTAGGAGTCTTCAAATCTTGAAGGTTCTGTGGGGCTCTTTTATGAACTTTGATATTTAGGTCTTATTTCTACTGGATTCAAGTCAGGTGATTTGCTGGGCCATTCTAGCAGCTTAATTTTATTTTTCTGAAACCAACTGACAGTTTCCTTGGCTGTGTTTGGGATCATTGTCTTGCTGTAATGTCCAGCCTTGTTTCATCTTCATCATCATCCTGGTACTGTAGGTGTTGGGAATGAACCAGCTAATATTAATTTCCAGTGACAAGGGGCAGGATTGCTAATTACTGACAGATTTCAGCTGGTGTCTTGACTTTCCATGACCTTTTGCACCTCCCTTTCTTCATGTGTTCAATACTTTTTCCCTGTGTCATTCCATTTTATTACACATAACTTAATTTCTGAACTTATTTGTTTTGTTTGCTTTGTATGTATGGATTAATTGGGTTGTTACCGACATCTGTTGAAAATTTATAAATACATTTACTGAGAAAAATGGTGACATGGTCAATACTTAAACGCTGTATACAAATATACACACATACAGTCATGGCCAAAAATATCGGCACCCTTGCAATTCTGTCAGAAACTTGTTCCAATTGCAAATGTTGAGGTATTCACATGCAAAAAACAGAGAAGAAAGTCAAAACTTGATCAAATTTCACAAAGAACTCAAAAATGGACTGGACAAAATTATTGGCACCTTTTCAAAATTGTAAGAAATAATTGCTTTTCAAGCATGTGATGCTCCTGTAATTTGTATTTAGACACACCTGTGGCAAGTAACAGATGTGGGCAATATAGTAATCACACTTGCAGCCAGTTAAAATGGAGAAAAGTTGACTCAACCTGTGTGTTGTGTGTCACACTGAGCATGGAGAAAAGAAAGAAGTGTAAAGAGGTGGATGTGTATTTGAGAGAAAAAATTGTGGAAAAACACAGACAATCTCAAGGCTACAAGTCCATCTCCAGAGATCTTAATGTTCCTGTGTCCACTGTGCACAATATCATCAAGAGGTTTACAGCCCATGGCACTGTAGATAACCTCCCTGGAAGTGGATGGAAGAGCAAAATTAATGAAAAATTACAACAAAGGATTGTTCGAATGGTGAATAACGAATCCCAATTAACTTCCAAACAAATTCAAGCTGATCTGCAGACACAGGGTACAACAGTGTCAGGAGGACACCACTGCTGACACAAAGGCATAAAAAGGCAAGACTGGAGTTTGCCAAAACTTATGTGACAAAAACCACAATCCTTCTGGGAGAATGTACTGTGGACAGATGAGACAAAAGTAGAGCTTCTTGGTAAAGGACATCATGGCACTGTTTACAGAAAAAGAAATGAGGCCTTCAAAGAAAAGAACACAGTCCACAGTCAAACATGGTGGAGGTTCAAAGATGTTTTGAGGTTGCTTTGCTGCTTCTGGCACTGGATGCCTTGACTGTGTGAACAGTATTATGAAATTTGATGATTACCAAAGAATTTTGTGGCGCAACAGTGGCCAGTGTCAGAAAGCATGGGTGCCGATATTTTTGGCCATGACTGTACAGTATATATTTTGAAAATATTAACATGTATTTACATGTTTATATTTTTATTGATATAATTAATATGAATATTACTAATATTAATAATTAATACATAAACATAACCTTTTTCTCAAATATATCCATGCATGTTTGTGTATTTATGTATACATAAATACACACAGTACACACACATTATGTAAACAAAAACTTTATTTTAACT
Organism: Labeo rohita; assembly: GCF_022985175.1. Taxonomy (NCBI): domain Eukaryota; kingdom Metazoa; phylum Chordata; class Actinopteri; order Cypriniformes; family Cyprinidae; genus Labeo; species Labeo rohita. The sequence continues at coordinate 11,067,311 of NC_066890.1, forward strand.
TTTAGACACGATTAATCGTTGCACAGTACTAGCACTCATATCATATACACACAGAAACTTAAAGGAAACTTACAAGAAACTCAAAGCAACCCATACAAATAATAAAAGTTAGGTTTTAACGTGAAGAAACTGTAACAGAAATGTATTACTTAATGTAAAGATAGTACTACTACTAATAAATGGTATTAGTAGCAGTACTATCTTTACATTAAGTAATATATTTCTGTCATTAAATCATTAGCATCATTAAACATTACTCCTTAAGGAACATTTACTAGAAAAATTTACCAGAAAAATGTAAATACACAACACAGTATTTCTGGGGGGAAAAAAAGAGATGCTTTTGATTATTAAAATTCAATAAAATCATTCAAATAGAATCCAGAAAATCAATGGAAAGCAGAATCTGATCAAAATAAAACTAAATTTGAGGGGGAAAAAATAAAATGTATTTCATAGGGGCCTTAAAATGTAATTTTTGTTAAACATTTAAAGGGGTCAGTCAGATGCCCATTTTCCACAAGTTGATTTGATTTTTTAGGGTCTTAATGAAAAGTCTATAATATACTCTGGTTAAAAATTCTCAGTGGTTGTGTAAAACAACACCCTTTTTACCTTGCCAAAATCAGCTCTGAAAAAAAGTCAACCCATTCTGAGGGAATGTTCCTTTAAATGCAAATGAGCTCTGCTCGCCCCGCCCCTCTCTTCTCTCTGTGGAGTGACGAGCCTGTTTATTTCAGCCGCATTTAGCGCGTTTAGCAGCAAAACTTGCTAAATGGCACGTTATTAGTAAAGATGATTGCAGAGATTCATAAAAAAACACTTATACACACTTCTGCTGTAGGTGAAGCTGGATCACGAATGATTTGCGCGAACACAGATGCAATTATGTAGATGGGGAGGCGCATTCCCTTCACAAACAAACATAATCTACTGCATCTTCAGCAGCTCAGATGTCGGGAGTAAATGACGACCACTATGTTCATTATTACATCCAGCAATACAACACCTCAATCGCTCAATCAGAGATATTCTTGTCTAACTTACATCCCTGCTCTGACATCGAAACAATGGAGGTCTGACTGTTACAGCTGATCTGATTTAAGACGCTCATGTCAATCAACTATCTTGGGAGCGGCCTCTGTTGGTGTGACGCCATCTGAGAATGGCTCAATTTGAAGGGGATATTATTTTTACAGACATGGCAGAAAACATGGCAGAAAAGCTGGGAGGTTTTAAAAGAGTACTAAGGGAATTATACAAATGAATATATGAACAAACTAATGAACTAATGAACTAATTAAATGAATGTACCTCATAGTTCTGTCTTCAGAAAAACTTCAATTTTCATTTTCACTCCATGTCACACCTAATAAAGAGTT